>NC_054704.1:25112235-25233675 GCF_016097555.1 Gigantopelta aegis
TTTCTAGATAGGGCCTTTACTAAACACCCCGTATAAGTTATAATTAAATTAGCTTATGTGTCATACAACCTATGGGTCGACTATGACGTCACGGGTCCTTTTATTTTGATATCGTCATATCAATTTATCAGATTTCAGACGACTTGAAACGCGAGTATTTAAACCAAGCATATGTCTATGACTTGGGAAGTGCGATATATCACCCTGGCATATCTTACAGAAGCTTTTCAAACCGAAGTAACACTTCGACAACATTGCATAACAGATGTGCTATCCATCTGAAGTAAATCATAAATCGCAGGAATGTTGAAGATCTCCAAGTCTATGTCAGCGAGCGTGGATTCGATAGAGCACACACTTATAACTTGATAAGGTTAATAAGAAAACGTGCTCTTCATGCGGGGAGTCGTCCGAGCAGTAGATAGTCATTCATTTTTGGAACTTACACTCACCTTCACTTGGCTCGCCCAATAACTGAAGTTTATCAACGCGCGGTGTATCGATAAACCTGTTGTCGACAGGTACATACCTTCGGTATTGTGACTTTGTACTACTTTTACTTTTATTTGTACGAGCATTCTGGAGTGGTGTGATTTTACCAAGATGGATTTAACTTTTACTGCTTTCACGAAGCTGCTGAGACGAATTGATCGCGAGATCAAAGTAAGTGCTGTTATATGTTTAGTGAGTGTAGTGATGCGAAGTGTTAGACACTTTCGTAAAACTGAGTGTGAAAGAAATTCTGTGTATACATCATAAACGTAACTTTTTCAGTTTATATAATATATACATGGTATATTTATACTGACTCTTTCTCTCTCTCTCCATCTCTTCTCTCTCTCTCTCTCTCTCTCTCTCTCTCTCTCTCTCTCTCTCTCTCTCTCTCTCTCTCTCTCTCTATATCTATATATATATATATATATATATATATATATATATATATATCTGGATAACTCTCTTGCTATCAAAGTCGTGGTATGTGCTGTCCTGTATGTGAATACACCCTTGCTGCTAATGGGAAAATGTATCAGATTTGTGTTTGACATCCAAAACCCGATGATTTAGAATTCAATGATCTCTAATTGAGTCGTTAAACAAAATGCACTTTATAAATTTAACTTTTCTCACTAGCATTCTCTCTCCGTTCCTCTGCCTCTTTGTTTGCTTATCTCTACGCTCTACCATATGTCCGACGCCATCTGACCGAAATTAAAATGTGTGGAGTATCATTCCTTTCTTCCTTCCTCTCTCTCTCTCTCTCTCTCTCTCTCTCTCTCTCTCTCTCTCTCTCTCTCTCTCTCTCTCTCTCTCTCTCTCTCTATCGCTCACACACACACACACACACACACACATACACAAAAATGTTCGCCCACACACGCACACACATACACGTGCGTTCGCACACACACATACAAACACAGGGGCTGCTGAGCGTATTTAAAAGTGAGGACGGGGTGCACTGTTATTGTCATAGTTCAGTGGATTAAAATACATGTATTTGACGGCCCAAACACTGTTGGTCGGATCAGGAGAATGCTTCATCGAGACAAGTTTGGACTTCATGTGTCAATATACGGCATTTCCAGTCTTCTGAGTGCAGGAACGAAAAAGTGGGGTCTTGGTCACAGCGACCTTCCTGATCCGTGGCCCCTGTGTTTGTCTCCACATGCTTGGTTTTTGGGGGTTTTTTTAGGGTTGTTGTTTTTTGTTTTGTTTTTTGTTGTTGTTTTTTTGGTGTGTGTCTGTACATAAACTGCAGGAGTTAAAGATCATCAAAATAATCGCTTAAGTATAGTAAAATATCTGAAAGAGTTAAAGTTTTTAGTAATAAATCATGTTTTATGTACATTCGTCACACCCACTTGACGTATTATTAAAACTTTCGCATTCACAAATCATCTTTGTCAACAAGACAAAAATTAACATCAGTGAAACGGAAATGTCAATGCGTAGAAAATAACAACATTCAATGAGATGGATAACAGCTCTGTGTCACCATAATTATTTACATGTATGTATAACTAAGACGTGTGCATGCGGTTTAACTTAAAGGACATATTCTCCCACATTCTGTTTGACTTAATACATTATATACTTTCTTTAAATCGTTTAAGGATTGTGCTTGATATAAGGCAAATGCGGCATTCAGTCTACATAATAACGTTTTGTTTAACACCATGTTTCTAAATAGCAGGTAATACGTGCTTGATATAAGGCAAATGCGACATTCAGTCTACATAATAACGTTTTGTTTAACAACATGTTTCTAAATAGCAGGTAATACGTGCTTGATATAAGGCAAATGCGACATTCAGTCTACATAATAACGTTTTGTTTAACAATATGTTTCTAAATAGCAGGTAATACGTGCTTGATATAAGGCAAATGCGACATTCAGTCTACATAATAACGTTTTGTTTAACATCATGTTTCTAAATAGCAGGTAATACGTGCTTGATATAAGGCAAATGCGACATTCAGTCTACATAATAACGTTTTTGTTTAACAACATGTTTCTAAATAGCAGGTAATACGTGCTTGATATAAGGCAAATGCGACATTCAGTCTACATAATAACGTTTTGTTTAACATCATGTTTCTAAATAGCAGGTAATACGTGCTTGATATAAGGCAAATGCGACATTCAGTCTACATAATAACGTTTTGTTTAACAACATGTTTCTAAATAGCAGGTAATACGTGCTTGATATAAGGCAAATGCGACATTCAGTCTACATAATAACGTTTTGTTTAACATCATGTTTCTAAATAGCAGGTAATACGTGCTTGATATAAGGCAAATGCGACATTCAGTCTACATAATAAGAAGACACTAGTTTTCACCAGTAAGTTACCCCTTCCCATTAGCAGCAATGTTTCTTTTATATGCTACAGGCTTCGTGACACGACTTTTGATATAGTATACATGAAGCAATGGGTAAAACACTGGCAAACTAGGAGTGACTAAGAGCTCATTTAACAACCACACGTTGTTAACTACTTGTATATCACTATATTCTGTACTATACAAATTGTATTGTACTGATCAACTAAAAAACTGAAAGTTAATAAAATAACTGAACTGAATTAAACAAAACCTTAGCTTTAATTTTCCATTAATTTTTATTTATCATTATATTTATAAAACCCTGTATTTCACAAGCTTACAAAAACACTGGTTGGACTATTTTCACCAAACAGGTAAGTTAATCAGCGGATGGAGATATAATTTTCACGGTGGCTGGATATTACTCTACTCGTATTCCGCTAGTTGTGGCCAAACGTTTACTAACCAGGCAGTCTGCCCAATCAGTATCATTTTCATTTTCCATAAGTAGTAACATAATACACCCTCACGAATGTGGGTGGAACTAATGGGGTTAACACATTAAATGCGTTAACCACATTACTGCCGGTGAATTATAATTTGTGCTTCCTTGACTTATTGGGCACTAAAAACATCCAATGAAGATTTGTATACCACTTATTTGGGTCCTTACCAGACACATGCTTAACCAATCAGCGCTGACAAAATATTCATTTTTGGTTTCAGCATGTTCTTCTTTTCCGGATCGAGAAGATTATTTACATAACGCAATATAAACAAAATAATGTCAACCATTTCATTTTTCCAAAATGTTGATTCGTCATTCTCATCACTTTTCGTATCTATGAAGAATTATGATTCAAGCACGCTGTCCTGGCACACACATCAGCTCTATAGGCCGTCTGGCTAGGTCAGTGGTTAATGTTTAGTTGTTAATGAAAGAGTGATGGACTTACACCTCTTTAATGAGTTGTGCATTCTCTCTAGATTAGTCTCTACTGATACCCAGTACCTACCAGCTTTAAATCCAGCAACTTAACACATGTGCCATGAAGCCAGTATGCCCTGAACACAGTCAATGGCCATCAGTCTATGCCCAGGATGCACGTGCGTGAACCGTAAATGGATATAGGAACGTTAAGAGAGTTTTGCCCATGCCCTTGCCCTTGAAGCCAGTTGTACCGTGAGTCCTTTGTCGTCCAATGTCGTTCATTCGTCTGTATGTCCGTCCATTTATTTGTCTGTCCGTCCGTTCGTTCGTTTGTTGCTAATACGTTCTTAAATTAGTATATATCACAAGCACGCTTCTGTGTACACTAAATAAACTCGACGCTTAAATCCTGGTCTAGAATGTGTAAAACATCATTTGTATTTTGTAATTTGCCAGGCGCTACAAAGCCCTGTGGTAAAGCGCTCGCCTGGTGCGCGGTAGGTCTACGATCGATCACCATATCAAAGGCCGTGGTATGTGCTATCCTGTCTGTGAGATAGCGTATATAAAAGATCCCTTGCTACTAATGGAACAATATAATGGATTTTCTCTCTAGGACTGTCAGCATTACCAAATGTTTGACATCCAGTAGCAGATGATTAACAATTCAATATGCTCTAGTGGTGTCGTTAAACAAAACAAATTGTAACTTTTCATGTAACTTGTAATGGGGTGAAACAGCGTCATATATACCAATACTGAACACTTTCTTATAACATTTATTGATATGTATATTGATAGTATTACTGCATTGCACGTAACCATAGCAATTAATCCTGATTGTTGTTGTAAACATACAATGTGCCAAGTACACATCATCTTAAACGTGTGTGATCGAAGGGAAACGTTCTCAGGTACATATTCATACGTAATTATCACCATGTAGTTTGACCTGCAACAGGAAATAGCTTGCTCGGAGCAATTGTTTTCATCGTTCAAGGTAAACAAATTGCTATTCTGATTTTCCTGCAAACATTTAGACAATTTACAACTGTCAATGAGAAAATGTATTAGTTTTTCTAGTGTTTAACTTACTTTTGGAGCGCCAGCTAGGGGTGCGATGGCCTTAGGATCGATTCCTTTTATTGGTTGACCCATAGTGTACAGGTCTCGATGGTGTAGTGGTTAAGCCATCGGACTTAAGACTGGTGTGTACTGGGTTCGCATCCCGGTACCGGTTCCCACCCAGAGTGAATTTACAGACTCAATGGATAGGCGTTATTCCGCAAAACCGACTTCTTTCTCACTAACAACTAATCACTAACCCACTGCCATGGACAGACTGTCCAGATAGCTGACGTGTGTGTCGAAGATAGCGTGCTTGAACCTTAATTGAGTTATAAATTTGAAAATAAGTATAAAACAATAACCCTTAGAGTTTTTCCCTTTCCTACATGTGCCCTGTGACTGGTATATCAAATGTTGTGGTATGTACTGCACATTGATATACCAGTTGGAACGATAAAAAAAAAAAACCAGTCACAGAAAAGTTCCACAGAGGGGATTGGATCCTTCGACCTAATCAGCTCGGGCAGGTGCTCTACCAATTTAGTTAAATTCTGACCCTGATTTTTTTTTTTTTAATAAATTCTTTATTTTTATTTCTGGATTGGTATACAAAAATATATATACATAAAAATATATTACAAACAATAATGGTTATATATTGTACAGTAATACATATGCAACAAATACATGTATACAAAACCAAAGACAAAACTAAGCAAAACCGGTATACATTGTTGCTCTATTATATAAATTAGAATGTAACTTTAGTTTAAAACTGTGTGGAGGTGTCTTTACAGGCACATTCCTTTCTTTTCCTGACCTTCACCTCTGAACTATCTAGTACTAGTACTAGTTAGTATCTCTAGTTAAATAGTTATTGACGAGATTCGGGTAAACACGTGCACCACAGCCCGTGCGATTGGTTTGATTTATATGTTTACACTGTTGACGGACTCTGTAGTGTTTTAAGTGGCTGTTAGTACAGTTTTATTTGTCATATTTTACTCAACAAGGGGGTCAGCAAATGGGTCCGCGTGTAAAGCGCTTCAAATAAGACATAATAGTGTCATGTCTATAATCGACTGTTTAGTACCAAATCACATCGCTGATGAAAATGCTTCTTTTTTATATCTTGTGGTTTAGAGTAACTCACCGGCTTCGGCTGCGCAGTGGTTAAGCCATCGGACTACTGTAACAGGCTTGTAGGTAAGGGTTCGCAGTTTTGTATTGGTTCCAACCTAGAGCGAGTTCTTAAGGGCTTAATGGGTAGGTGTAAGGCCACTACACCCTCTTCTCTCTCACTAACCACTAACCAACTAACAAGTAAACCACTGTCCTGGACAGACAGCTCAGATAGCTGAGGTGCATGCCCAGGACAGCGTGCTTGAACCTTAATTGGATATAAGCACGAAAATAAGTTGAAATGAAATGAAATGAAAGTATCTCTGGGGGCCTTTTAGATTATGGTGATATTGACGATGGTGGTGGTGATGATGATGATGATATATTGACGATGATGATGATGGCGGTGATTGTGGTGGTGGTGATGATTATGATGATGACGATGATGATAATATTAATGATTATAATGAGGATGATCATGACCATGATGATCTGTATCAATTGTAATGGATTCATGCATCAAGATCAGGTATTACACGAATAACCTTTTTCTTGATCTCAAGGTTAAATAACAGAACCCAATTTCACAAAACATCGTTAGTAACGTTAGTTACGTTATACTGAAGAGCATTTCACAAAGAAGTGTAAATTTAAGAGTGCCCTCGACCACAACTAGTGGCACACGTAACTTGCTACATGCACTTCGACAATTCATAAAATGGTAACACTTTTGGTTTTAGTAAAATGTTTGCCTGTCGTAAAAAGAGTAGCCTATGTGGCGACAGCGGGTTTCCTCTAAAAACAGTGTCAGAATGACCATATGTTTGACGTCCAATAGTCGATGATAAGATAAAAAAAATCAATGTGCTCTAGTGACGTCGTTAAATAAAACAAACTTTACTTTACTTTTAGTAAAATGTTTAACAAATTAACTCCCTTTATTAATCCAGTTACAGCCAGTTTTGTTACCTGTGTCATTTCATCCACTCGGGGCGGGATTTAGCTCAGTCGGTTGAGTGCTCGCTTGAGGTGCCAGCATCACAGGATCGAATCACCTCGGTGGATCCATTCAACTGATTTGGAAAAGCGGGTATAAAAGATCCCTTGCTGCATTATGAAAAACAATATAGCGGGTTACCTCTAACAAGTACTTGTCAAAAGTACCTAATAGTTGACATCGAATAGCCGATGAATAATAAATCAATGCGTTTTAGTTGTGTGTTAAACCACTCAATTTTTTTTTTAAATTTCAAATAAGCTGATAGCGTTCAATTAAGACGAGTCGGCATATTTTCTGATATATGCAAATGTATGCAGAAACAAACCAGACGATATTTCCCCCCCAGTACCTATTTCCTGTTCCAGCTCCCATTAAACACAGGGCCGTACCGTGGTCTGGACATGGGGGGGGGTTAAACTGTCCTGAAAACGCGTCTCTTCTCGTTTTCATTATGAATATATGTGGATTCCTTTCGGAGCTCGGCTCATTTGCCTTGCACAAACTCAAATTGCTCCTTTTACAATTCTGTGACACCCCCTCTCCCCTTTGCAAATGACTAGATCCGCCCCTGCTATCAAACGTATTATTTTAAAACTTATGTTTTACTTTCATCTTTTTCAAATTCAACTTAATATTTTCTCTACAATTTAGAAATAAAATATACATCCATACACAAATGACTGCCTGCTCAACTGACTATTATTTTGATAGAGGTGAAAGTTGTCTAGACAAAAAACAAAACAACCCCCCCCCCCCCCCCCCACCCCAAAAAAATAAATAAAATAATAATAAATAAATTTAAAAAAAAACAACCCTAAAATACACCCAAACAGTGGCGTAGCGTGGGCGGGGCCACCGGGGCGGTTGCCCTGGACGCAAAATCCTGGAGTGGTGGAAGGGACTCGGGTAGTGTTAACGGTCCACTGGTAGTGGGCGCAATACTTGCCTTGCCCCGGGCGCTGGCAACCCATGCTACACCACTGCACTCAAACGTCATCTTGCATTTTGCCTACACAAATAATAAACGTTCATGACGTGGGAAAATTTTAGTTGCGGATCCAAGGGGTGGATATGACATTTTTTATGCAGACCCTTTTTGCAGTATATCTACTATTTTGTTGGAAAACACGAATTGAAATCACCATAAAAAAAAAAAAAATCTTTTTTTTGTGTTTTTTTAAAGTGCATATCGACTTGTCCAAATCAGGCCAGTAGGAACCGTGGGGGGTGGGTGGGGGGGGGTGGGTACGTGCCCCCACACCTGTGAGCCCTTTTTTTACCGGGCAGGATGTAGCTCAGTGGTAAAACGCTCGCTCGACGTGCGGTCGGTCTGAGATCGATCCCCGTCGGTGGGCCCATTGGGCTATCTCTCGTTTCAGCCAGTGCACCACTATTGGTATATCAAAGGCCGTGGTATGTACTACCCTGTCTGTGGGATGGTGCATATAAAAGAACCCTTGCTTCTAATCGAAAAGAGTAGGCCATGAAGTGGCGACAGCGGGTTTCCTCTCTCTCCATATCTGTGTGGTCCCTAACCATATGTCTGACGCCATATAACCCTAAATAAAATGTGTTGAGTGCGTCGTTAAATAAAACATTTCTTTCTTTCTTTTTTATCACAATGTTTACCATTGTAACCAAAATGTGATATAGAATTTGTACCCGATCCATCAGTGCTCCCCCCCCCCCCCCCACCCCCAAAGCAAATATAGGGAATTGACCCATAATATAGTATGGTTAACATTGTCACTTATAGGATTTTATTTGGTACAGTACAACCATGTGTTGGTATACCGGAAACGGTGGTTTCCAAACTTTATCAAGTTTATTCGTTCTTTCTTTTAAAAGTTATAAGTTTTGTTTTGTTTAAAGACAGTACTAGAGCACATTGATTTATTAATAATCGGCTTTAGATGTCAATTTTTTTTTTAAAGAGCTGCAAAAGAAAACAGACGTAGAACCTATTTCATTAAACATAGTAAATTTACGTTTACGTGTAAAACTTACACCTGTCGTACGTCTACGTCTACGTGTACGTTTACTCCATTTCACGAAGCCGGTCGTAGAAATACTACTAACTTAGAGACGCGTTTTCAGGACAGTTTACCACACCCCCATGTCCAGACCACGGTACGGCCCTGTGTTTAATGGGAGCTGGAACAGGAAATAGGTACTGGGGGGAAAATATCGTCTGGTTTGTTGCTGCATACATTTGCATATATCAGAAAATATGCCGACTCGTCTTAATTGAACGCTATCAGCCTATTTGGAGAAAAAAAATTGAGTGGATTAAAAAAAAGTTGTTCTTGTTTAACGACACCAATAAAACACATTGATTTATTATTCATCGGCTATTCGATGTCAAACATTTGGTAATTGTTAGAGGAAATAGCTACATTTTTTTTCCTAATGCAGCAAGGGATCTTTTATATCCGCTTTTCCACAGACAGGAAAGCACATACCACGGCCTTTGACCAGCTGTGATGCACTGGTTGGAAGAAAAACAAATCAGTTGAATGTATCCTCCGAGGTGGTTCGATCCTGCGAACACTCAACCGACTGAGCTAAATCCCGCCCTGAGTGGATCAAATGACACAGGTAACAAAACTGGCTATCACTGGATTAATAAAGGGAGTTAATTTGTTAAACACTGTACAAAAACTAAAAGTGTTACCATTTTATGAATTATCGATGTGGATGTAGCAATTTACGTGTGTCACTAGTTTTGGTTAAGGACACTCTTAGATTTACGTCTAACTTTACTCGTAACTTACGTTTACACTTCTTTATGAAATGCTTTTTAGTCGTAGATTTACGTTTACGTGCAAAACATAACTTACAAATGTTTAGTGAAATTGGCTCCAGGCCGTAAGAATGCTATTTGAAGATGGGAGTCGAAGTGTAGTAAGTGATAATCGAGTACATAATGCGTTTTAGTGTATGATCATTAACTGTCGACGAGTACTAACATTGTCCGTAGGTCCATTGCTGCAGTTGCCTCTTTATAAAAAATATTGATGTTTCCTTAACAGATGAACACAGATAGCTGAGCTGTTTTAGGCGTGGTTTCTTAAGGTGTCCGATTGAGCAGGTTTTAACTGCGTGTATGATGAACGCCCTTTTATGATTAGCTGAACTTTTGCTGAATGTTGAAACTGTTTGACAAGTTTACATTTTTGTTTTTACTTTATTTATACATGTTACCGTTGTATGCCAGATGTCGGACAGATAGCACAGTTTCCTGCTCTCGACTTTTTGTTGGTTGAAAGATACAGAAGATAATAAAATGTTTAAGTGTTCACTTTAACCCGAGCGTGGTGATAATGCTGATTTATGGAATCCGAACCGGTTGGGGATATTTTCTGCCTTTCTGTCCTTTGAAAAGTAGTATCTTTAACTGTCATATTTATGATGGTCTTTCATACATATCTTCTTCTTTTTTATGATAGCCCTACCCAGTTCCGATGTATTTCTTACAGAAAAGTGACTAGTCAGTAAACTGAATTGATATATTTCTGGAAGGCTTAGACTAAAGTTTCTATATTATAGAGATGAGTATGAATTTTGGTTTCCACAAAATCGGTAACAGGTCGCCAACGAACGCAGACTGACGCACATACTGAGATCAGTGGAAGTTTTAATGGGAAGATGGAAATGGGTTTTTTAACGACGCACTAAACACATTTTAATTACGGTTATATTGCGTGAGACATATGGTTAAGGACCACACATATAATGACAGAGAAAATCCGCTGCCACCACGCAGTGGGCTATTTTTCCCGATTAGCAGCAAGGAATCTTTTATAAGCAGCATTCCATAGACAGGATAATATATAACACGGCTTTGGTACACTGACTGGAACGAGAAATAGCCCAATGGGCCCACTAACGGGTATTAATCCTAGACTGACCGCCCATTGGGCGAGCCCTTTACCCCTGATCTACGTCCCGCCCCAGTTTTAATGGTTATGCAGTTGCAGGTGATCTGCCTTCGAATCTGCGATTGATCTCATCTGTCCGACACAGTCCGTTTGCGATTGAGTTCCCATAAAATATGTCTTTAGTCTGCGTCGATCTGCACCGGCTTCCTCGGTGTAGTGGTTAAGCCATCGGATTTAAGGTTAGTTGGTACTCGGTTCGACTTCTGGTACCGACCCCCGCCCAGAGCAAGGTTAGCGATTCAACTGGTAGGTGTAAAACTACGACACCGACTCCTCTATCACACTAACCACTAACCTACTGTTCTGAGATGTGTGTACCAAGGGCAGGATTCTTGAACCGCAATTGGATATAAACCAAATAACTTCCGGCTGGGTCAAAGTTCGAGGTGCACCCAACTTTTGATAAAGAAGTGAACACCACAAGTCCTGTGATTGGTGATAAATGTGAGTGTGTTGGTTGTAAAACCCAAAAAAATAGTTTCTTCTGGGTAAAAGAAATATGCAATTTTATTTCATCTAGTACCACTGTGTCAAGTAGCCTTGTGCTTGAAACATGTATGGGGTACCTGTAAAAAAAAAGTACTCGAATTTTGTGCGGAACTAGGGTAGTCATAGACGCTACCCGTTATCTCAGAAATGAGCAGCTTGACCCCCCCCCCCCCCCCCGCCCCCCCATTTTTTTCTGATTCACTTTAAGGGTGAGGGGTGGTAGAATTTATATCCGTGGCGTTTATGTCGATTAATACGCTGCAGGTAGGAGTTTTAGCCACATACGTTACTATCGTCGTCTATGGGATTTGATTTGGTAGTATACACCCATGAGCACGAAAATAACTATGATTGAATAAATGTCGATGTTCGTCAGTCTTTGCCAGTGTGCGTCGGTCGCCGATCTCTAACAGATTGTGTGAAAACCAGAGGCCGGTTGTTCACAGGTTAGTTAGCTTCACCAGTGGTTATCAGAAAGTTTCAAAACCAAAGACTGAATCAATTCAAATAAAAATTGAACGAAACAAATTGAATATACATGGTATTCTAAACAAGGAAATATATTTAGTATATAATTTTTATTAATCGTAAACATCTTACGATGCAGCAAACTGAGGACGCATGTAGTCCCTTTAAATTATGATCGCACTTCCCATTTCCGGTGAATTTCTTTCAGGAAAGCAGTGAATCTGAAAGCTGAATTAATGTGTTACTGGAGAGCTTAAATCACAAAGCAGTTAAGTTTTCCAATTAGCTGACAGTGATTATAGAGACGATTGAAATCAGTTGATGTGATGACCACATCTGTTACTTGAGTATCGTCGTGTTTTCGAGGCTTTACATTCTCATCACAGAACGCACGCCGTTCACCTTCGTTAGAAACCATTAGCGCTGTACTCTCCGACACGAAGCATTTAACTGGTTTCCGGTGTGGTCATACAGTTTCGCGTGGAACTATCTTTAGTTTTACAGCCATTTTAAAAGGTTTTCGGCAAATATAATAAAAAAAATTACATTATTAAAAAAAAAAAAAAAATTAAATAACAGAAAAAAATTTTTTTTTAAAAAAATTAAAAAATTCTTGGTTAGAATATGAATACCTGTATAATCAATGCATTTCTGGACATAATAATGTTTTGTAATATCTCAATATTGATTTTTGTCTAAAATAATTTCGTATGTACGAATTTATTATTTCTTTCAACGCCCAAATGAAATTTGAAATCTTTCGGCCAAAGGTTATTCTAAATAATATATATTGTATATTTTTAAAACATGATACGGTAAGACTGTTTTAAAACTAGAAACAAAAGTAGGATGTTTATTTTGTTGTGAGGAACAAACGGAAGTCTTGCTATGGCCTAATTCTTAGGATAGTCTCTTTAAGAGATAAAACATTTTGCTTGCGTTTCCCATGGATTTTTTTTCAGAATGATAGCAGACTAGATTTTCTCTTTAAAAAAAATTTCTTATTTTATTTTTTTCTTTCTCTAATTCTTTCCCTGCTTAATATTTCTTCTTCGTCTTTTATCGTCAGCGTAAATGAATGTAACAGTGTGAATATGGTGTTTATAATTAGCATATGTATATTCAGGAATTGTAGACATGAAGTATTATCTAAATAGATCATGTTCAGGTGCGTTTTCGTTATGCTATACATTTTTGCACGTGGAACTATTACCGGAAATACCGAGTTGAGCATTTCATTTGGGATTAGCGGCATGGTAGACGAGTCTCAGAGCTTGGTAAGTCAAAACTGAAAGCGTTTCTGAGTTTGCTGCAATTTTAAAGATGTTATTGACTAACAGAGACTTTTTAACGACTGTAATTACATATCAAATATATTTTTCTGCATAAAATATTCGTGGCTGTATATTAAAATTGTTTCTGATCGTTCTAATATTTGTACTAGGTTAATCTTCATTTTATTTCCTAAAATATATTTTTTCTTACAAATATCAAGACGACCAGAAACACACTCAGGGGTGCACAAATCGGTTGTCCGCGCGCCCGGGACAACCAAAATATGTTGCGGGCAACCATTCTTTGTCAAACAGTTGCCGGGATGGGCAACCAAGAAAATCATAAAACAAGTAAAATGAAAAACAAAACTTCACGACACTCGGACAGTCACGGGCAATTCAAAAGTATCGAAACTGATAACTTGACTGACAGGCGATATAAATATCCACCCTAACGCTGCCATCCACTCAGCGTCCACCGTGCATGATTTTGACGAGTTCAATGCAGACAGATACGTTTCAGAATGGTGGTTATTAGCAAAGGGCACAAGACATATGAAAGGCCACAGACTACACCAACAACCATCCAGTTCTGAGCAAAAAAAAATTGGCTAAGCCATTTTCTATCTTTCGATGTGAACAATCGGTTACATATTCTATCTTCCGATGTGAACAATCGGTTACATATTCTATCCGACACCTAACATATAATAATAATACCAAATATTAACAGGGATCTCGCGACTGGTAACGAGAAGCGGTGTCATCAAGAATTCAGCATAACAGTGTTTGCTTATTTTAATAATCACAGTTATTAATTTTAACGGCAACATGTATGCAAGAAAAGTCTGAAAAATCTGTAGCGTGTTATTTTAACTCTGTAAAGTCTTTGAGCCAAAGTAATAAAAACGGACCGAAAGTGCGTGTCAGTTTCAATACACATGCTAGTTCAGGGCCAAAGACGGAGTAGGCTATGACCGAGTTCAGCTAGACCGAGCAAAACAAAAACTTCCGCTAAACTGGTTTATGCGCTTCACGTTAAACCCAATGTCCACGTCGGGAACCAGTCACATAGTTCGCGAACGTTTGGAAAACGTTCGTTGGCTGTTCTCAGTGTCCATATAGGTTACGCTTGACAGTCAGCCGAGACTGTTGCAGACATTAAACAATACGATTACACGCAAGTAAATCTTGATGTAAATTTGTGAAAAAAAACCTCACCACCAAAGAGTTGTTCGCATCAATGAATACTTAATTGTTGTTTCATTTGTTTATTTCCGTTGTCTTTGTTAATTTTGCACTCATGCATTTCGCGATCGCGCGAAAGGAACATGCAGTATTTATACAAATTGCGGTTAAACGTACACTGAATACAATTAGTTAAAAATAATCATGATATTTGTTAGATAAAATATTATATAAATTTGTTGACTGCGAGGTGACATCTCAAAAGTTAGCTAGATTTTAAAAAGACCGTAAAATTTGAATTCATTATCTTTTTAATCAAAACTTTTTGACGTAAAGGGATTGTAGTCATAATGTGAAGTCAGCATTCTTAGGTTGCGTATTTACCAAGCTGAAATCAACAACAAGCATATAACACGACACGGAAATCAACAAAATGGTGCAAATTACGAAACTGTTGGGGTGTGGAATAGATGGGTTACTTTAACACACAATTAAAAGCAGTTCAAACCAAAATAAAGATTGATATTTTACAGAAATAATGAGCACTGTTTAAAAAAAGAAGAGTATTGGCTCTCAGACTTTTATTAATGCCATAGGCCATAGAATTTGGGGGGTGTTTGCAGAGGGCATTGTCTTCCAACTGCATATCTCCCCTTACCCACTGAAAAATCAAAGTAGGCTAATATATTAACTGCCCCTACCCCCATTGCTGTCTTTGATTTTGATCAGGCGGTAATTTTGTTATTCAGATGTATTCCAGTTTGTACATAATTAGCATATTCATATATAAATACTCTATACAGTACTACACAAAGCAATTTTGGCTAAAACATTTTCATTATGGCAAATAAAAATCCCGTTTGGCAATTTTTTTGGCTACAAGTATTTTTAATCCTGGATGAGCCCTGAGTTCATCAAAGTATTATGACTGTGACAACCCAAGCGAGATCGAACCGCCTCTGTGTATACATTCAGCTGATTGGGGGTTTTTCTCGTTCCAACAAGTGCACAACAACCGGACAAAGGCTGTGGTATATGCCTTCCTGTCTGTGGGAAAGTGCATATAAAAGATCCCTTGCTGCATTAGGAAAAATGTAGCGGGTTTCCTCTGATGACTACGAGTCAGAATTACCAAATGTTTGACATCCAATAGCCGATGATTAATTAATCGATGTGCTCCAGTGGTGTCGTTAAACAAAACAAACTATTTTTCAGCCTAAGCGAAGATGAGCTGTAGTTAAATAATGTTAAAAAAGAAATAAAACTAAACTGATAAGTAATGATAATAATAACAACATTTTAAATTTCAGTTTCATTTTAAAGACGGTTCAAAATTATATTCATAAAACTTTTTATGAAATACTCTATGTGGGCAACCAAGAGATGATGTTGGGCAACCAAACTTCAGCTACTGGTTGCCCATCGGGCAACTATCACAATTTCACATTTGTGCACCCCCGACACTGAATATACGGACACTGATATTCTAAACAAGAAAATATATTTAATATGTAAGTTTAATCGTAGAAATATTTTATCAGTCGGAAACATCTTACAATGCAGCAAACTCAGGAATGTCCCTTTAATACTTCTCCTTGTTTCTTTCTAATTTTACATTTTATACCTGACGTTTTTTCATTTAATATTTAATTGTTATGACTATTCTTTGTAATTTTTATTAGTTTAACAATGCTCCTCAAATTAGGTATGAGGGGAGGGGAGATAAATAATTGAATCGTGTTGAAATACGTTCAGGGAGAGTAAAGGTTTCCTGTGACAACGCCTCATCTTAGATACGGAAAATACAAGAAACACATTTAGATATTTGTCACACTTTTTCTTAGATTATTAAGAACAGGAATTTTATTTTTACTTGTTTCCTGTTTAAGACTATGGCTTTTGGTGTACCACGTGTTGATAATGGACGCGATTTAGCTCGGTCGCTAGAGCGCTCGCCTGAAGTGCTTGAGTAATAGGATCGAACCGCCTCGGCGGATACACTGGGGGTTTTCCCGTCCCAAACAGTGTTATATTAAAAGCAGCAGTGTATGTTGTCTTGTCTGTGATTAAAAGCAAATAAAAGACCCCTTGCTGCTAATAGAAAATATCGGGTTCCCTCTGACAACATGTCACAATTACTAAATGTTACCAAAATAGGTGATGATTTATTTTAAAATGTGCTCTAGTGATGTCGTTTAACTAAACAATTGTTAACATGTTGACCACTGGTTGGCCACAACCCCACTTTATACTGATAGGGCGTGGTAAAAAAAGTCATTGCTTACACAACTTGAGTATTAAAACTTAGTGTCCAGCAAGAAGGATGATTTGAGGTAAGGACAATGGGCTAGATGTCCAAGCACCTGCAATCAATCAATCAATAAAGTATTTACATGTTCCTATACCACGAAGGTTTCGAGCATGTCTATCCCAGGTTCGGCCACCGGATGCCAGTAGTCCAACCTGGGACAGAACAATTACTGGGGCAATTTTGATATTTAAACAAACAGGGAAAAAGGACTTTACAATAAATAATCTTGTGCGTTATTTTCCCAAACAATATTTAATATACAGCAAACAACTAACAATTTGTAACGCAAATTTAGATCGGGCAGTCCTAAATATAAATATATTTTTAAAAATTGTTTTAAATATATTCATTAGCCCTCAAAATAGGGGTGGCAGGTGACTAGGAGGTTAGGTTTCAGCCACGGGAGGTTTTGTTAATAGGGGGATATATTCCAAGCACCTGCACATTTCTAGCAAGAAATCCGTCATCGCTATCTTTACCTCATTATTTCATTTCATTTATAGTTATTTTCATGGTTTTACCCAGTTAAGATTCAAGGACGCTGTCCTGGGCACACACCTCAGCTGCCTGAGCTGTTTGTTCAGGACAGTGGGTTAGGTACATCATTAAAAAAAAAACCATGCCCTTGAGCTCGGAAACGTTCAATGTAGGTACGTACACAGCTCGGGCACTCCAGTGAAGGTGTGTGCTGTGAGAAGACCGCTTGTTAGTATGACCAGTGTGTTTATTCAAGAGTGCCAGTCGTTTACTCTAGTGTTTACATAATGTCACTGTTTAAAGTGTCCATTGAGCTGTATTGTAAGCAGTTATTTTAGGTCATCTTTCACAAATTTTAACAATCATGATTATGACCAAACAATGAACAACATCCATCAGTATCCTCATTCATCATCATCATCATCATCATCGCCGTCATCATCGCCATCATCCTCATTATCATCATATACAGTAAATTATTTTAGCTTATATCCCACTGGAGTTCATTTACGCAGGGTAGGGTTTAAATGGCCGACATGATGAAGATTAAAGGATGAGATAACGGAAACTTGTATGCCCGCTTAGTCCATGGGAACTATAGGGGGCAAGACTCTAACCTTTATGGGTAATGTACCCCATATCATAATACATGGATCACCCCAACCAACAGCAAGATATGTTTTGTGATACGTACGCATCATGATAGTACATACCACTTCCCTTTAGTTTGCCAGTCACCCTAAGAGTAGTCCACGTGGCGTGGCGGGTTTCCTCTTTCATAATGGCGTGGACAGACATCCTTGACATTCAAGTCGCATGCCTAGGACAGTAAGGTTTGAATCTTAATTGGATATAGCGCACGAAAATAAATTATCTTCATTATAATATAACATGACAAATTGTGTGCCAAAATCGTTACTGTCATTCAGTCTGTTAGAAATCAGTGAACGGTAACTATAGGTTTAGTATTTGACTAGCTGGTCTTAATGCAATCAGAATTTATTATTATTTATTGATGTATTCAGTACGGGTATTGAGTGGAGGGAATGAATAACAGGCAGCAGTTTTGTTAAATTCAGAGCGATTTTCAGCTTTTGTTGTTTTGTGTAGGTTTTTTTTTGGCTTCGGTGGTTAGTTGTTCTTTTTTGTTGTAGTTGTTGTTCTTTTTTGTTGTAGTTGTTGTTTTCTTCTTCTTTTTTCTTCTTTTTCTTTTCTTTTCTTTTCCCCCTTTTTTTTCCTTTTTTTTTTTCTTTTTTTTTTTCCTTAGTTTTTTCTTTGGTGTTCTCTTTCCATTCTGGAATTATTTAGATAACTTTAGAAATTTTGCCAGCTGCCTGCAATGATTTATTACATGTCTGTTTATCTCAAGTTTTCAAACGCAAGAGGCAGTCTATTTTAAAACTGTAGGCCTACTTTTTAAAATTCTAAATAGAACCTGCTATAAAACGTAACTTGTAAAACAACCCCTGTCTATAAAGGTAGTTACAGCATTGGCTCATACAAATATACACACATTATAAATACAAGTACCTCGATATATAGTCCCTATTCTTATTAAGGCTATATTTTATATACATGCTCTTCTACACTAATAGGGACATTTGTATGGTAACCAAAACTATTATCAATACATTTATTTTAAATAAATTATTTCATAAATATAAATGTGTTGATGAAACGTCATTATAAAATAACTAAATAGTTCATCAAAGGAAGACACGATAGTATTTAATATTTTAATTAAAGTCCGAGCCTCTTCAAACTTGGATCAGTCCGTTAAAGTTGGCTTTGTTTAGCAACACTACTAGAACACATTGATGTTTTAATCATCGTCTATTGGATGTGAAACATTTGATAATTCTGAAATCATAATTTTAGAGGAACCTCTACATTTTCCCATTAGGTCAGGTCAGGTCATAGGTTTCAACGTGCACACTCAGAACAAGTTGTTGTAGTACACGCCTGTCATGGGCGCAGGTGTCAACTTTCGCCGGCTCCTTCCGTCCAAGACAGGATAAGGTTTCAGAGGAAATCCGCTACATTTTCCCTAATGCAGCAAGGAATCTTTTATATGCACTTTTCCACAGACAGGAAAGCACATACCATGGTCTTTGTCCAGTTTTGGTGCACTGGTTGGAACGAGAAAAAAACAATCAGCTGAATGGATCCACCGAGATGGTTCGATCTTGCGACGCAAGCACCTCGAGCGAGAATCAAGCGATTGTGCTAAATCCCGCCCTTAATATACAGCTCTCTTCTTTTTTTTTCTTTTTTTTTTCTCTCTCTTTTTTTTCTTCTTTTTGATTGACATTCTCAATTAAATCCTTTCTTTCTCGCGGCGCTTTTTCGTGATAACAGCTGCACGTGTTTACGTGCATATTTACATTATCCTATCAATAAATCGCTAACTTCTTGGCAAAACCGTTATAATGACTTTGATGACTTTTATTAGCTGATGAATTCTGGGGCGTAGCCAGAGAGGAACAAACGCCGACCTGTAAAATAAATATAGTGTCATGGAAAAAAATAAAATAAATCTGGGGAAATCTAAGACGAGGCAAGCGACTCGCCTGCCTCATGCTGGCTACGCTATTGCTGATGAGAAGCTTGGCGCACGTAATTTGACTTTTCATTTCTCTTGAACGCGGAATGGGCATGGGACTGTTTCCGTTCTTATACGAAAAATCAAGAGCGAGGGTGCCATGCCAAAATTAATTGTAGCAATAAACGTTCGTGGATCTCTGTGTTAACACGTAATGTTTAGAAAGTCTCTTGGCTATAGCGTGCCTAACTTTATTCTATATGTTATTGGGGAATCCCGTGTCAATATTGACTAAACGTTAACTTTGTTATTTCATGTTGGAAACTGATATCCGTCTTTGGTAGACTTGAAAAAGGTCGGTTATAGAAAGTCCATCATTTTGAAATGAAGTGAAGTGAAGTGACATTATCTAGTTGTATTTTATACTTATTTGTATTTCATTATATATCTAAATAATAGTGGGTCGAATTTGCGAAGCCTGTTTTTTCTTAAACACAGGTGTTTATAAGCATTGTAAATGTATGTAGTTACACACGTGTAACACAGGTGTTTAAGCATTGTAAATGTATGAAGTTACACACGTGTAACAGGTGTTTAAGCATTGTAAATGTATGTAGTTACACAGGTGTAAGACATAAACACAGGTGTTTAAGCATTGTAAATGTATGTAGTTACACACGTGTAACACAGGTGTTTAAGCATTATAAATGTATGTAGTTACACACGTGTAAGACAAACACAGGTGTTTAAGCATTGTAAATGTATGAAGTTACACACGTGTAAGACATAAACACAGGTGTTTAAGCATTGTTGTCACGGGGATTCTATAATTCCCGTAACTGAGTAAAACACGATTATCAAAATATCTCTCCTAACTGTATATCTATTAGATCTCTCTGTAACAGGCTGTTAAACCTAGTATGGCTCGTCTCTAGGTATGATCAGAGATACGATCTTATATAAAGTATATATTTTATAGCACGTTAGTTCTCTAGAAAACACAACAAAAACACAATACACTTTGGAATCTGTATTAATCTACGCTGACAAATGTACAGCCGTAGTAGTAATTAATAACAACAATAATAACAACCCAGAACTGATCACTTAATTAGTTAATCTCTGGGTGTCTAGTTACACAATATGCGAATCACTTCACCGTTACACCACACCCACACGTGTGATAATTGAGAAACGCTTCCAGGAGAAGTTAATTAATAAAGGAATTACAACACCATTCCTAACTGGTTAATTTTTAATTAACCCTAACTACTCTTCAGTAATCTTGTAACACAGAATTAATACTTATCACAATAAAGACAATAACCTACAGTTTACCCAGGTCGGCTGGGATGACTGGCTAAGCTTTATATTACCAAATACTCATATAATGTTAGAACAATAAGTCTACGATTTACTTCGTCAGATGATCGAAGACACTGTCTAAAGAATATTGGTATAATACAGTATTAAAATATTTAAGTCACATCAATCACATCAAGGTTATACACAGAGCAGAAATGATATTTACCAAAGTCCAAACGGACTAACGTTCCCAGGAGCCGTCCTAAATTCGTTCTCCTCGATATCTCTAAATTCTAGCTATTTATTCCAAAATCAGAATTGGCCTGGGGGAACAGGGCGGCACCTCACGTATCATCTCATATTTCATCTCTCCTAGCGTAGGTATTATTTCTCTCTGATCGTCAGACTACTGACGCCATCGTCGCCAAAATCACGGTCGTCGAAACCGCACTCGCAGAGGTATTACGTAACTACTCGCCACATGGCCTCCACACCTCGCTAAGTGCATATTGGAACGCCAGATCGAGGATGGTCGCGCAGAAGTCTTACGTAACAAGTTGTCCACCTGGGCTACGGGCAATAAACTGCACACGGCCCTCTAACACAATTAAAATCGCCACAGGCGAAACAAATTTAAGAGCATGTACCGTGACAATTGTAAATGTATGTAGTTACACACGTGTAACACAGGTGTTTAAGCATTGTAAATGTATGAAGTTACACACGTGTAAGACATAAACACAGGTGTTTAAGCATTGTAAATGTATGAAGTTACACGCGTGTAACAGGTGTTTAAGCATTGTAAATGTATGAAGTTACACACGTGTAAGACATAAACACAGGTGTTTAAGCATTGTAAATGTATGTAGTTACACACGTGTAAGACATAAACACAGGTGTTTAAGCATTGTAAATGTATCAAGTTACACACGTGTAAGACATAAACACAGGTGTTTAAGCATTGTAAATGTATGAAGTTACACGCGTGTAACACAGGTGTTTAAGCATTGTAAATGTATGAAGTTACACACGTGTAAGACAGGTGTTTAAGCATTGTAAATGTATGAAGTTACACGCGTGTAAGACAAACACAGGTGTTTAAGCATTGTAAATGTATCAAGTTACACACGTGTAAGACATAAACACAGGTGTTTAAGCATTGTAAATGTATCAAGTTACACGCGTGTAACGCAGGTGTTTAAGCATTGTAAATGTATGTAGTTACACACGTGTAAGACAGGTGTTTAAGCATTGTAAATGTATGTAGTTACACACGTGTAAGACATAAACACAGGTGTTTAAGCATTGTAAATGTATGTAGTTACACACGTGTAAGACATAAACAGGCTTTGTCAATTTTTATATATTGTAACTTATAAGTAATTTAGATACGTTGAAACAAGCAAATGTCAACTCGAATAATGCTAACAAAAATCTTGTATCGTTTGCTGTCAGTAAAGTCGACCTATGACCGAGATACGTAGTGTTAATAATAGTAGTAGTAGTAGTAATAGTAGCAATAGTAGTAGCAGAAGTAGTAGTAGTAGTGGTGTTCGTGGTCATGGTAGTGGTGAAGGTAGTACTATTAGTAGTAGCAGTAGTAGTAGAAGTAGTAGACTACTAGATGTTGTAGTAGTAGTAGTAGCAGTGGTAGTGGTGGTGGTGGTTGTGGTGGTGATGATAGCAGTAATAGTAGTAGTAGTAGCAGTATTAGTAGCAGTAGTAGCAGCAGCAATAGCACTAGCCGTAGCACTTACAGTAGTAGTAGTAGTAGTAGTAGTAGTAGTAGTAGTAGTAGTAGTAATAGTAATAACAATAGTAGCAGCAGTAGCAGCAACAGTAGTAGTAGTAGTAGTAGTAATAGTATTAGTAGCAGCAGCAATAGCAGTAGCAGAAGTAGTAGTAGTAGCAGTAGCAGCAACAGTAGTAGTAGTAGCAGTAGCAGCAACAGTAGTAGTAGTAGTAGTAGCATTAGCAGTAGCAGTAGTAGTAGTAGTAGTAGCATCAGCAGTAGCAGTAGTAGTAGCAGCAGTAGTAGTACTAGCAGCAGTATCAGCAACAGTAGTAGTAGTAGTAGTAGTAGTAGTAGCAGCAACAGTAGTAGTAGTAGTACTAGTAGTAGCAGCAACAGTAGTAGTAGTAGTAGTTGTTGTTGTTGTTGTTGTTGTTGTAGCAGTACCAGCAATACCAGCAGTGCCAGTGCCAGTACCAGAAGCAGTAACAGTAACACTAGCAGTAGCAATATGAGCAGCAGCAGTAGTAGCAGCAGTAGTGGTAGTAGTATGGTAATAGCACACAACTCGGGAGCCTGCCCTGCTAAACCACCAAAGAGGCGTGGAGAACTGACACCAACTGGAAGGGCCTGTAATTAATATTATTAGTTCGCTTTTCACGTGAGGTAAGGGGAGCGATGCAAATTTCTCCGAGTGGTAAAAGTGATAAAAAAAAGTGAAACTAAAAGCATGCCTGTTCAAACAAGTAGTGTGAGAACCAGTTATAGCAGACAGACCGACCAGGCGAGAAAATGGCTGTCATTACCGATAGGTCGAGCCTTCCAAGCGTGTCTGTATGGATGTGTACCAGACTGCTTATAATAGAGAGTTAATAGTCAGTTTGACAGCTTCAAACGGGCACGCTGCGAGCGCTTGTCAAAACTTTCATTGCACGTAAAACAAGTCTGTTGATGGACTAAAACTGGGTCATCGTAAGATGGAAACAATACCGAGTTTCCGAATGCCAAGAGAGGTAAAGCTTTGTTTGTGTTGTAGCTTGACAAAGTTGACATAGAGCTGTTAAAACTAAGCCATGGACGCAATATGGTATCCATACGTACCCGGGTGCTGGCGATGGTGGTGGTGTGTTTTTTGTTGTTGGTTTTTCCCCTCTCTCTTCCCGCTTTCATCTGGTGAACTTGTTAACAGTTGCCAGCTTTTTCACTCCATGTAAAGACTCTTACTTCCGTGTCTGATGTTAATGTTTTCCGTGCTTTTCACGAGAAAACTGCTATCGTGTGTTTGTGTTTTGAACGATCCGGCGACCTTAGGTATTGTCATGTTAGCAAATCCTATGGGCTTTTCACATTTGATTGGACTACAGTACTTGAAACGGTGTTGGGTTTTTTTTTTATGTGTGTGTTTAATTCGTCTATTCCCAACTGTAAGTCATTCTGAATAACTGGCGAAGGCGTCAGTCGCTAAGTGGAATGTAGACACAAGGCTTGACAATCGAACTGACTGTTCAAAAGAGAAGAGAATTTGGTTGGAATTGTTGTTTTTTCTTCTTGTGCAAAACCAACGATTCCAGGCTGCACACATGTTTGCCTGGTCTAAATGCGTTTCCAACAGGTGAGATACATATTTTATATTTTACTATGCATTGTAGTTTATATTATTTATTTTTGTTGTTACAAATATAATTAAATTTAAAAGTTAAAGTTTGTTTTGTTTAACGACAACACTAAAGCACATTGATGTATTAATCACCGGCTATTTCATGTCAAACATTTGGTAATTTTAATTCGTAATTTGCATAGGAAACCCGCAACATGTTTTTCATTAGCAGCAAGTGATCTTTTATATGCACTTTACCACAGACATAACAGTACATACAACGGTCTTTGATATACCAGTCGTGGGACACTGGTTGGAACGTGAAAATCCTATCAGAGAACGGGTCCTACAAGGCGGTTCGATCCTGCGACCAAAGTACCTCAGGCGACTGCTCCGCCGACTAAGCTAGATCCCGCCCCTGCAATTAAAACTACAATCAATTAGAATATACAACCCATGTCGAGTTTCGTAATGTCGCGTGGCATCCTTCGATATCCTAAGGCTATATCAGCAAATCTAGGTCACATAAAATGTTACAGTATTCTAGGATTCAAAACTGAGCGGTATGTCACTTTCCCACTGTTTTATGATACAAATGCCAGAGGCGGATCCAGTGGGAGATCAGGGGACCCGACCCAACTAAAAAACTTTAATTACAAGTGCTAGTTGTTTTCCCTCTTAATTCTTTTTCCCTTTTCCTGCTGGTCACGCCCCCTCCCCCCCCCCTCCCACCGCCCACCCCCCGCCGCAAAATATTTCCTGTATCCGCCACTGCAATAAGTTTAAAAAAAACATTGCGACAGAAATGTCCCGATATATAAAAAAAAAGCAGACTACAACCGTTGATAGTAATGTCACTACAACGGTTGATA
The DNA here is from genome assembly GCF_016097555.1 of Gigantopelta aegis. Taxonomy (NCBI): domain Eukaryota; kingdom Metazoa; phylum Mollusca; class Gastropoda; order Neomphalida; family Peltospiridae; genus Gigantopelta; species Gigantopelta aegis. Next base: position 25,137,380 of record NC_054704.1, read on the forward strand.
GTACATGTAATAATACGAGTTCATTAACATTGTGGGTTGATAGTACATGTAATAATACGAGTTTATCAACATTGTGGGTTGATAGTACATGTAATAATACGAGTTTATCAACGCTGTGGGTTGATAGTACATGTAATAATACGAGTTTATCAACGCTGTATGTTGATAGTACATGTAATAATACGAGTTTATCAACATTGTAGGTTGATAGTACATGTAATAATACGAGTTTAGTAACACTGTGGGTTGATAGTACATGTAATAATACGAGTTTATCAACATTGTGGATTGATAGTACATGTAATAATACGAGTTTATCAACGCTGTGGGTTGATAGTACATGTAATAATACGAGTTTATCAACGCTGTATGTTGATAGTACATGTAATAATACGAGTTTATCAACGCTGTAGGTTGATAGTACATGTAATAATAAGAGTTTATTAAGGTTGATAGTGCATGTAATAATGTGAGTTTATCAACACTGTGGGTTGATAGTGCATGTAATAATACGAGTTTATCAACACTGTGGATTGATAGTGCATGTAATAAAACGAGTTTAGTCAACACTGTGGGTTGATAGTACATGTAATAATACGAGTTTAGTCAACACTGTGGGTTGATAGTACATGTAATAATACGAGTTTAGTAACGCTGTCGGTTGATAGTAGATGTAACAATACGAGTTTAGTAACGTTGTGGGTTGATAGTGCATGTAACAATACGAGTTTATTAACGCTGTGGGTTGATAGTGCATGTAACAATACGAGTTTATCAACGCTGTGGGTTGATAGTACATGTAATAATACGAGTTTATCAACGCTGTATGTTGATAGTACATGTAATAATACGAGTTTATCAACGCTGTAGGTTGATAGTACATGTAATAATAAGAGTTTATTAAGGTTGATAGTGCATGTAATAATGTGAGTTTATCAACACTGTGGGTTGATAGTACATGTAATAATACGAGTTTAGTAACGCTGTCGGTTGATAGTAGATGTAACAATACGAGTTTAGTAACGCTGTCGGTTGATAGTGCATGTAACAATACGAGTTTAGTAACGCTGTGGGTTGATAGTGCATGTAACAATACGAGTTTATTAACGCTGTGGGTTGATAGTGCATGTAACAATACGAGTTTATCAACGCTGTGGGTTGATAGTGCATGTAACAATACGAGTTTATCAACGCTGTGGGTTGATAGTGCATGTAACAATACGAGTTTAGTAACGATGTGGGTTGATAGTGCATGTAACAATACGAGTTTATCAACGCTGTGGGTTGATAGTACATGTAATAATACGAGTTTATCAACGCTATATGTTGATAGTACATGTAATAATACGAGATTATCAACGCTGTGGGTTGATAGTACATGTAATAATACGAGTTTATCAACACTGTAGGTTGATAGTATATGTAATAATAAGAGTTTATTAAGGTTGATACTGCATGTAATAATGTGAGTTTATCAACACTGTGGGTTGATAGTGCATGTAATAATACGAGTTTATCAACACTGTGGGTTGATAGTGCATGTAATAATACGAGTTTAGTCAACACTGTGGGTTGATAGTACATGTAATAATACGAGTTTAGTAACACTGTGGGTTGATAGTACATGTAATAATACGAGTTTAGTAACGCTGTCGGTTGATAGTAGATGTAACAATACGAGTTTAGTAACGTTGTGGGTTGATAGTGCATGTAACAATACGAGTTTATCAACGCTGTGGGTTGATAGTGCATGTAACAATACGAGTTTATCAACGCTGTGGGTTGATAGTGCATGTAACAATACGAGTTTAGTAACGCTGTGGGTTGATAGTGCATGTAATAATACGAGTTTATCAACAATGTGGGTCGATAGTGCATGTAACAATACGAGTTTATCAACACTGTGGGTCAGTAGTGCATGTATTCATACGAGTTTATGAACACTGTGGGTCGATAGTAGATGTAATAATACGAGTTTATGAACAGTGTGGGTCGATAGTAGATGTAACAATACGAGTTTATTAACACTGTGGGTCCATAGTCGATGTAACAATACGAGTTTATTAACACTGTGGGTTGATAGTGCATGTAATAATACGAGTTTATCAACACTGTGGGTTGATAGTGCATGTAATAATACGAGTTTATTAACACAGTGGGTTGATAGTGCATGTAATAATACGAGTTTAGTAACACTGTGGGTTGATAATACGAGTTTATCAACACTGTGGGTTGATAGTGCATGCAATAATACGAGTTTATCAACACTGTGGGTTGATAGTGCATGTAATAATACGAGTTTAGTAACACTGTGGGTTGATAGTACATGTAATAATACGAGTTTATCAACACTGTGGGTTGATAGTGCATGTAATAATACGAGTTTATTAACATATGTAATAATACGAGTTTATCAACATTGTAGGTTGATAGTACATGTAATAATACGAGTTTATCAACACTATAGGTTGATAGTACATGTAACAATACGAGTTTATTAACACTGTGGGTTGATAGATGTAACAATACGAGTTTATCAACACTGTGGGTTGATAGTGCATGTAATAATACGAGTTTATCAACATTGTAGGTTGATAGTATATGTAATAATAAGATTTTAGTAACACTGTGGGTTGATAGTGCATGTAATAATACGAGTTTATCAACACTGTGGGTTGATAGTGCATGTAATAATACGAGTTTATTAACATATGTAATAATACGAGTTTATCAACATTGTAGGTTGATAGTACATGTAATAATACGAGTTTATCAACACTATAGGTTGATAGTACATGTAACAATACGAGTTTATTAACACTGTGGGTTGATAGTAGATGTAACAATACGAGTTTATCAACACTGTGGGTTGATAGTGCATGTAATAATATGAGTTTATCAACATTGTAGGTTGATAGTATATGTAATAATAAGAGTTTAGTAACACTGTGGATTGATAGTGCATGTAATATTACGAGTTTAATAACACAGTGGGTTGATAGTACATGTAATAATACGAGTTTATTAACACAGTGGGTTGATAGTACATGTAATAATACGAGTTTAGTAACACTGTGGGTCGATAGTACATGTAATAATACGAGTTTATCAACACTGTGGGTCGATAGTGCATGTAATAATACGAGTTTAGTAACACTGTGGGTTGATAGTGCATGTAATAATACGAGTTTATCAACACTGTGGGTTGATAGTACATGTAATAATACGAGTTTATCAACACATGTAATAATACGAGTTTATCAACATTGTAGGTTGATAGTACATGTAATTGATAGTACATATAATAATACGAGTTTATTAACACTGTGGGTTGATAGTAGATGTAATAATGCGAGTTTATCAACACTGTGGGATGATAGTGCATGTAATAATACGAGTTTAGTAACACTGTGGGTCGATAGTAGATGTAACAATACGAGTTTATTAACACTGTGGGTTGATAGTAGATGTAATAATACGAGTTTATTAACACTGTGGGTTGATAGTGCATGTAATAATACGAGTTTATTAACACTGTGGGTTGATAGTAGATGTAATAATACGAGTTTATTAACACTGTGGGTTGATAGTAGATGTATTAATACGAGTTTATTAACACTGCGGGTTGATAGTAGATGTAATAATACGAGTTTATCAACACTGTGGGTTGATAGTGCATGTAATAATACGAGTTTAGTAACACTGTGGGTTGATAGTAGATGTAATAATACGAGTTTATTAACACTGTGGGTTGATAGTGCATGTAATAATACGAGTTTATTAACACTGTGGGTTGATAGTAGATGTAATAATACGAGTTTATTAACACTGTGGGTTGATAGTAGATGTATTAATACGAGTTTATTAACACTGCGGGTTGATAGTAGATGTAATAATACGAGTTTATCAACACTGTGGGTTGATAGTGCATGTAATAATACGAGTTTAGTAACACTGTGGGTTGATAGTACATGTAATAATACGAGTTTATTAACACAGTGAGTCGATAGTACATGTAATAATACGAGTTTATTAACACAGTGAGTCGATAGTACATGTAATAATACGAGTGTATCAACACTGTGGGTTGATAGTACATGTAATAATACGAGTTTATCAACACTGTGGGTTGATAGTACATGTAATAATACGAGTTTATTAACACTGTAGGTGTGTTTGTATTTTACATTAGTAAATATGGTTAGCGAGACTGAAGCTTTAATATTTTAAATAAGGAACTGGTTAGGTGAGGTTGGTGTGCATTATATATATACCAAATATCTTGAAGCAGTTTGCAAGCATTTTAGCCCATTGCATGTTAAACGGTATATGTTACGAACAATAATCTGATTGAATGTGTGTAACAGTGTAGCTTATCTCTGTATTTAACACACTACGGAATAGAACCACGAACGCAGTGTTATACGTATATTAGCTGTTGGGTGCATTAGTGGGTGCGGGTAGGGGTTTGTTAGTCTATAACGTTTCATAACAGACTAAATTTAGTAAAACTTTTTATTTTTAACGGGTTTTCTCTCTCTCTCTCTCTCTCTCTCTCTCTCTCTCTCTCTCTCTCTCTCTCTCTCTCTCTCTCTCTCTCTCTCTGTGTGTGTGTGTGAATCGTCTGTTACTGTGGGTAATGTTTACGTTTGGTCCTGTATTATGTCGATACGAATATGATATGGAAAGCAAATGAAGGAAACGAGACATGTTTATTGAGAGAGAGAGAGAGAGAGAGAGAGAGAGAGAGAGAGAGAGAGAGAGACTACTGCCACCGGAAAGCAGCAGTGGATCTTGTATATGTGGTGCCTCATACATATATCAAGAGCATTACCTCTGAGCTGTATTCGCGATCTATGTTCTACCCCACATCAAACTTACCCCTACAAGAAGATTAGTTCAGTGGAAAGGGAAAACAACTGTTTGTCATCATTGTGATGTCGTATGGGCGGGGGTATAGCTCTGTGATAAAGCCTGAGCTGTTATTGGTCGCAGGATTAATCGACCTCGATAGAATTGGGCTTCATTTATCCAAATCAGTGCACCATTGGTGTTACATGTACTGCCCTGCATATATGTATCTTTGTATCTCTGTCTGTCTCTGTCTGTCTGTCTATGTCTGTCTCTGTGTGTGTGTGTGTGTGTGTGTGTCTCTCTCTCTCTCTCTCTCTCTCTCTCTCTCTCTCTCTCTCTCTCTCTCTCTCTCTCTCTCCACAAACTGCAATACTGCAATAACTATTCCTTTCTTTCATTATGATGTCTCTCCCCCCACCCCCCACCCCCTCCACCTACCTCTCCCCTTGACCAGACATGTTCGTTCTCTCTTTGACTGTCACCAGCCACGGGTCGCGTCGTCCTTGTTTACCCAGCTTCTGGGCCATTGTGGTTTAATGCAGCGTTGTAGTTTATTACCCGGCAGTGTCAAGTGAATATTTACAGCTGCTTCGAACACAAGTGTTATTACCGTTTTGAATTTACACGCGTCATCTGTTCTATTAAGACACAGGGCGATTCCAAGGAGGGGTAAAAAATAGAACAGGATGTAAATTTGTGTGTGGAGCAGAGATTCAATTAAAATCTGAAGCGGTGAAGTACACTCTTCTGAAAACATTCGTAATCCTAGTATATTGAATTGACCTTTACTGAAACTAATTATGCGTATCGCATTTAAAACGCCTGCCTGGATATTAAACCAGTTTCAATGGTTGTGTTATAGTTTTATGTTGTGTTGTATTGTGTTGTGTTGTGTTGTGTTGTGTTGTATTGTGTTCTATGGTATTTTTTATTAGAATACATAGAATACTCATCAGTATTGTAAAACTGAACTAAATGTTCGTGAATACACTGTCTTTTTATATATTTTATGTATATATCAGTTACGGAATGTGATTTTATTGGCTATTAATGTTTAATCGGAAGAACTAATTGTGTTTTCAACTATTTATAAACAAGTTTTAACGACTTCTATAGCAGCGGATATAAACTGGGTGTCCATGGAAACCCCCCCCCCCCCCTCATTGGTGTGAGAAGCCTAGTCAGATGCACATTGTATAGAGAAATCTATTTAAGTGGTCGTTAGGTGTCATTTATTTTGACGAGTAGTCTAATTTATTTTTTACAACTTGCATATCCTAAAAAAAAAAAACAGGTTTTAAAACAAATCAAACCTCTTTGTTCCAGCCCATTGGGCTATTTCTCGTTCCAGCCTACGCACCACAAGGCCGTGGTGTGTACTACCCTGTCTTGGGATGTGGGATTTCCTCTCTATATATGTGTGGTCCTTCACCATATGTCTGACGCCGTATAACCGTAAATAAAATGTGTTGAGTGCGTCGTTAAATAAAACATTCCCTTCCTTCCTTCTTTGTTCCAGCAAAGTTATTTACGGCTCTTGCGATTTCATTGTTAATTTGTGCGTCATCAATAAAAAGAGGTATACGTATTTTAATTGTAGTGGATGATTTTTTTAATGTATTTAACATGTAAGTAATCATCATGCAGATTTTTTCAAATAACGAGTTGTAAGATTGTAAAGGTTGGTAACGACCACGAGTGTAGCATTCTATTTCTTACATATTCTAAATATACACACTTGTTTCAATGAAGCTATTTGTGGCGCTTGAGCGCTAGCACTTTTAATTTGTGTGTCATCGGTAGGAATCGATATCTGTAGTGCTAATTTCAATGGACGGTTTGGATTTGGCATTTAGGTTATCACCACGCGGCAGCTAATTGGATGACTTTATCTCGATCTTCAACATAATATCTTGGATATCGTCATGTGATATCATAAATCTGCTTTTTCAAATGGGTGGGTGGGTAACAATTTGCAGGAACAAAAGGTATATTAAGCTTTAATAGTACTTTAAAGTTTCATGATACTTGTAGTTTACTATTATAACAAAAAAAAACGAAAATAAGTAGCTATAGGCCTGCATATTTGTATTTTTTTTTAAACCAATTACTATTGAGAGCAACTCAGAAAGTCAGACCACGGCGTACATTGATTTAAAAAAAAGTTCGGAACCTCTGAATTATAACAGAATTAACATTTTATGTTAGGTCAAATCTATTTTGTATCTGTATAGGTCATATGTTACTGTATTTTTAAAAGTCCACGAAAAAAAACCCACCGACGTTTTATATTCAGATAGGTTTCAGATCGAGGATAGAGACTGAAAAGATGAAAGGAAAAATAAAACACGTAATAAAGAGACACTGCAAACATATATTCAATATTAGGTTTAACATCAATGTGATCCGTAAACAAATTTACCCATAAAACGATTGTTATAAGATCTTCATATATCGTAAAATAATTATGTGGTTTAGGTTTCCTTGATCCTCACTATTGGGCGTGTGTTAAGGCCTTTAACAGGCGTGTTATGCTAGGCACAGACCTGTCGGCTGGCACGACAAAGCTGACCAACTAGACGGTTGCGTTGTAATTTCCCCAACTTCCGACTTACGATAGGTGCGCTCAGATTAATAACTAATGAGTTATACGACGAGAATCGAGTTGTCAGAGCGCTCAGACTAGCAACTGAACAGTCGTAGAAGTCGTGAAAGCAGAAAGTTGGCCAACTTTGTGTTGGTAGTTGGTAGTCTGACCTAGCATTAGTTTGATTTAAAGGGAGGGCTGGACTCTGACACAGCTGAGGTTAGACGATAGAATATGAATAGCAGTTTCACCACAACCATAGATGAGATTTCAAATCGCACGTTTCTTTGTTTGCTTTCTCCGTGCCTTATTGTGTAAGCTGTGTCGTCTAATACTCGTGTTTTATTCTGATGTCAGCTCATATAGAACGCGAAAACTGCTTTGAGTTCAATACAGAGCCCAGTGGCTGATACGGAAGTTAAAGTGACCTGGGGTCACAGGATCTTTAATAATAAATACACAAAATATATGTAAAATTGTGATTTGTTGGTAGCTGGGTACAGTTTATTAGTCTCATGTACCGGTCCAACCGGAGGGGACTATAGGATTCATCAATGTCCTGTCTGTCTGTCTGCCTGCCTGTCTGTCTGTCTGTCTGTCTGCCTGTCTGCCTTTCTGTCTGTCTGTCTGTCTGCCTGTATGTATGTCTGCCTGGGTTTTTTTCGCAATGTCCTTGAACTCAAGAGCCTCAAGATATTGAGCTGAAATATTTTTGTATATGTTTAATATATGCTGTTGCGAATAAAGTATGACTTTCATGGCGATTTACCCATTTTTCATTGAGCTATGGCCCTTGAATTTAGGAGATAAAAACATTTGTTGAGCTAGGTAAGGGATATCTATTGCATTAGCAGTACTCTTGAAATGCTTAGGTCAGGTCAGGTCATAGGGTTTTACGTGCACATTCAGAACAAGCTGTTGTAGCGCACGCCTGTCGTGGGCACAAGAGCCGGCCTTGGCCGGCTCCTCCGTCCATGACAGGAAAGGTGGGGGGAGGGGAGATGAGGGACCGTCTGCACTGGCAGGTGCAAGAGAGCACCAGCAGCCCGATCGAATCGGTAGCAGGCGGGTGGTTGAAATGCTTGGTTGCTTACACGCTTATTAGTGGATGGAAGGGTGAGTGGATTGATGGATGGATGGGTGGGTGGGTGGATGGATGGATGGAAGGGTGGGTGGATGGATGGATGGAATTGTGGATATTGAATGATGCCCATTTAAATTGGCGCCTGCTTTTTAGATGGATAGACAAAATAAAATGTGTATGAGCAGCTATTACTGAACATATCAAATAAAAATGGCCCAACCACATGTTACCTACCTTAATATATTATTGTATTATGCGTTATATATACCATCAGTTACCTCAGACAGACCACGTAATACGCTATTGCGGTGGATCGTTCCTGTCCAGTCTTATTGCTAATAAATTAATAAAATGGGAAATTGGCCAGTTTGTGAGATAATAACTTCACAAACGCGCCCCCAGTGGACACTACATGGACAGTGCAATGCTGTGGTCAGCCAGAGTCCAGTAAACGGCGATTGTTAACAGCCAGCTTCCAGTCGGGCGTGCAGTAATATCTGCAGTTATTAAACTGTTGACGGGAACGAACTGTTGACGACAAAGAGATGTTCAGTTTAATTAATCAATACCTCATCAATGTGTTTTCTGATAATCGTTGATGGGACATGCGCTAATTAATCGACTCGTTTGCACCAAGAGCATGGGCCGCTCACCTTTATTCCATCGGCCACACACGGACAGTCTGGGAGTACGTATATATTTCAAGTATTTGTTAGGTCATATAAAAACTCTCTTTCTTGACGTTTGTGGTGCAGGGTATGGGGCCCGCCACAGCTGTTTGACATCAAGTAGTATGTTGTTTATCGGATTTATAACTAGTTCACTGGATGAAAACTCCACTGGTAAGGTTAATAGCCACTATGAAAAGTAATCTCTTTTGGTGGCTGTATTTAGCTGGCTGGTTCTGCATGCTCCAGCTTGTGTTACGTTTTAGTTTGTAAACAGCCGTACCCTTTGAAGTGTCTATATGTTGCCGATGTTGTTTTTTTATTCCATAGCTATTCCTAGAAGTTACAGTGTCACTCGCTGTACTCTCTCGAGTATGGTGTATTTATTTTGGTGGTGAGATTGACAGCTTAGAATAACACTAGGTTCTGGCTCATCAGTGACTGTTAATTCGATATGTGATTAGTGAGTGTTTCAGGAATTACACTGACTTTTGTGTTTGGAATCAAGTAAGTATATGTGTTCAAAAGTTAGTAATAAGGAACCATACATGTCTTATAGCTAGCAAGGTAGTCGTGTTTTAACGATGTATCGGCGGTTAGGGAATAATCACTGCGGTAACTACAGCACCGAGTGTATTGTAATTACGTGTTTTAAACAAATATTATTTTAGCATAGCATGTACAATGAATAACCCCTATATATTGGTTAGGCCACCTAATTTTTATTAAATGGTTTACGGATTTTTTTCACAAAATATATGTAGGTGGTCGAAATAAAAATAAAAATAAAAGTTTTGGATCCATTTTTTTTTTCTTTTTTTTTTCTGACCAAAATGTTCAAATCCAGATTATTCATCATGAACACACACACACACATATATGTTGCAAATAGATTTTGTGGTTGCATGTACTTTCTCATTCACTACCATTCTGCTTCCCGGGTTTTACAGTATTTATATCTCGTTTAAATAACTAATGTGGATATATTCATGTTATTTCAAAACAATTACACTAATAAATATATAATCGGGGCGAATCGACTCACTTTTGGGGAGAAACGACTCCGTACGAATAAGATTTTAGAACGAACCAATCCTGGGTGAACGGGTCTAAGGGCGAAACAACACAGGGTTCGAAATTGTTTTAGGGCGAAACGACCCGGATTCAACAGAAATTGGTCTGCACATGTAATTTTACTGCTTTGGCATTCAGGCATATAAATACTGTATTATACATAGATGCTTATTGATTTATACTTTTGATATGTATTTATGATGTTGAATTAGTTAATACAGACATACTACGATAAACTGTTCAATTCTGCTACTTGAAATTCTGATTTCGACATATAGCCGCTTTCCGCAAGTATCAATAACAACAACAAGATGGTGGCCATGCACCTGTGCACCCGCACAGTACACGGCAAAGTCAAAACGCAACGTACTTCTGAATAAATAATTTAACAAGTATAATTTTGGGAAAAATACCCTTGAATTACTTTTTTTTTCTTCTTTTTTTTTGGTCAGAACGGCGGTAATTTTTTTTTTTAAATGTAGGTTTGCATTTTTATTTTTCCAGCGGGACTTTTTAATGAACTTCGGCGGATCCGTAAACCTATTAATCAAAAACGACTGGCCTTATCTCTCTATATATCTCCCTCCTTCCCCTCTCTCTCTCTCTCTCTCTCTCTCTCTCTCTCTCTCTCTCTCTCTCTCTCTCTCTCTCTCTCTCTGTATTTTCTCTCTCTCCCTCCCTCCTCTCTTTTTTCTCTCTCACTCTCTCTCTCTCTCTCTCTCTCTCTCTCTCTCTCTCTCTCTCTCTCTCTCTCTCTCTCTCTCTCTCTCTCTCTCTCTCTCTCTCTCTCTCTCTCTCTCTCTCTCTCTCTCTCTCTCCCTTCATCCTCTCTCTCTCTCTCTCTCTCTCTCTCTCTCTCTCTCTCTCTCTCTCTCTCTCTCTCTCTCTCTCTTCCCTTCTCCTCTCTCTCTCTCTCTCTCTCTCTCTCTCTCTCCATCCCCCTCTCTCTCTCTCCTCCCCCCTCTCTCTCTCTCGCTCTCTCTCTCTCTCTCTCTGTCTCTCTCTCTCCCTCCCCCTCTCTTTTTTCTCTCTCTCTCACGCGCTCTCTCTCTCTCTCTCTCTCTCTCTCTGTCTCTCTCTCTCTCTCTCTCTCTCTCTCTCTCTCTCTCTCTCTCTCTCTCATTTAACATTTTTAAAATGATTAACACGACGTGTGTAACAAAACGTTTTGTTTACTGGAATATGCGAAACGCCTGTTCGAAATTAGATAAGAAAATTTTACTAGAAAATGAAAAACATATTTGATGATAGGAAGAACTTTTTTCTTCTTAATTTGTTGTTGCAGTTGTTGCTTTCATTCATCTTGTCTGGGATCTGTTTTAGATTAATCAGAAGTAGAAAGAACGTCTTTGATACTAATAAAATTATTCAAGAGTAATCTCGCTGAATCGGCATCCTGTTTATTCTTATAAAACCACTTGCGGCAGTACATCACCCACAGTTCCACATAACAGATAAAAACATGCAATAAAATATCAACTTATCACGTATGGTTAGTATTACAGTAGCTTTGACAACTATAACTTAAATAAGATACAGTAGTTTAAAATTTTGTTTTGTTTAAAGACACCACATCATCGGCTATTGATTGTCAAATATTTGATAATTCTGACCTATAGACTTAGAGAGGAAACCTGCTACATGTCCCCATTGGTAGCAAGGGATCTTTTATATGCACCATCGCACAGACAGGATAGCACATACTACTGCCTTTGATATACCAGTCATGGTGCACTTGCTGGAACGAGAAATAGCCCAATGCATATCATGTACACAAAATATGATACCTCAGTCAATACTTTTATTGTACTAGTATTTGAAATTGAAATAGCCCAATGGGGATTGACCCTAAACCGAACGCGCATCAGGCAAAGGCTTTACTACTGGGCTACGTCCCGTCCTATTAGATACGAGTCTTAAAATTATTCACAATACATTTATCAAAGTGCAGATCATTAAAAACAACTAGGATACTTCAGTCAATACTTTTATTTGACTAGTATTTGACATTTGAATTTAATATTATTCTGAATATCGATTAGTTTTAGCACTGCCTAAAACTGTACACTGGCGTTGTCTAATTATGTTTCATATTGCAAGAATAACATCTCTTCAAAGAAATAATACGTGTTAAAATTTATAAATTTATAGAACTCAGCACAAAAATTCACATCGGCTATTGGGGGTCAAGCAAAGATAAGTATATGAATAGGATTAAATTAAAATAAAACTTGTATAATTATGCCAAAAAAAGTGTAAAGAATTGTGGTTCAAGGCACAATGCAATACAAATAATGCGGGCATCCTTCCCTGGTAAAATTATGTCTAGAATTGTAATGTGAGATATCATGTACACTCTACAGGCGGATCTCGAAGGGCTGTGTAGGATATGCCCCACCATGATCATGAACAAATTGTTGCCACTCAAAACTTCAACGTGTTTAGTTTGTATTATGTACATCAACAAGTGTATGGAACAAAAAAAGTTTGTTTTATTTAACGACGCCACTAGAGCACATTGATTTTTTATCTTATCTGCGGCTATTGGACGTCAAACATATGGTCATTCTGACATTGTTTTTTAGAGGAAACCCGCTGTCGCCACATAGGCTACTCTTTTACGACAGGCAGCAAGGGATCTTTTATTTGCGCTTCCCACAGGCAGGATAGCACAAACCATGGCCTTTGTTGAACCAGTTATGGATCACTGGTCGGTGCAAGTGGTTTACATCTACCCATTGAGCCTTGCGGAGCACTCACTCAGGGTTTGGAGTCGGTATCTGGATTTAAAATCCCATGCTTCGACTGGGATCCGAACCCAGTACCTACCAGCCTGTAGACCGATGGCCTAACCACGACGCCACCGAGGCCGGTGCATGGAACAAAAACTGTGCACTCCTGTTTTATTCACTTGTGTATCTGTCATTGCCTTGGTATCATTATTAATCCACTACCGGGCCAACCGAATGGGACTATGGGTTTTATCTCCGTCCTTCCATCTGTCTGTCTGATTGTCTGTCTGTCTGTCCCATATATAGTTTTCCACAATGCCTTGAGATATTGAACTTTGTATAGCTTTATCATGTACTAATACAGATCGAGTTTGACTTGCATGGCAATTTACCTACGTTTGATAGAGTTATTCCCTTTGAATTTAGAAGTTACGAAAAAATTTGTTTCCGGACTTTTGTTGTTGTTGGGGGTATTTCTTTGGGAGGTTTTTTGTGCCTGTTGGGTTTAGATTTTTTTTAGTGTTTTTGCAATGCCTGGCGATATTCATAAGAAATTTTGTGTATAGCGTTATCATGTTCTGTTACAGATCAAATTTGGATTCATGGCAATTTATCCATTTGTCATAGAGCTATGGCACTTGAACTTAGGAAATTCGAAAATTTGTTTTCCAGCCTTTGTTTTCGCAATGTCTGAAGATATTAACATAAATTTTGTATATAGTTTTATCATGTACTGTTACATATTAGAGCTAGTTTTATGGCGATTTACCCATATTTCACAGAGTTATGGCCCTTGAATTTAGGAGATAGAAAAATGTTTTAGGCCCAGTAGGGGACATGTATTACTCTCAGAATGCTTGTTTGTTTTTATGTATTTTTCTTTCCTTTTTTTCCCCTTTTTTTTTACCGTTTTGGATATATATGGACTCGGAACCTTGCCAGTGATGAGCGTGTACTATAACTGACCTTGAACTTGTTACATAACTAGTCTGGTACACGAGATGTGGCACGTAATTCAGGAAAATGAATCGTGACCACAAATGTGTTTAAGATACGCTTTCACATAGAAACTCTTTGTAGTTTATTATCTCAGTTTACGAACATCGCAGTTTATAGTGATCCTAGCTGCATCATACGTTACTAGATCAATTTTAAAACAATTAGAACGTCTGTGTTCTAAGGTTTGTTGTATTCAAATCGTGTCCAACCCATCGTTATTGTAAATCGTACCATTAAACCAACTTTCTTTGAATGAAAAAAGTTTGTTTTGTTTAACGACAACACTAGAGCACATTGATTTATTAATCATCGGCTATTGGATGTCAAACATTTGGTAATTTGACATATTGTCTCAGAGAAGAAACCCGCTTCATTTTTACATTAGTAACCAGGGATCTTTTATATGCACCATCCCACAGACAGGATAGCATATACCACAGCCTTTGATATACTAGTCGTGGTGCACTGGCTGGAACGAGAAATAGCCCAATGGGCCCACCGATGGGGATCAATCCCAAACCGACTGCTCATCAAGCGAGTGTTTTACCATTGGGCTGCATCCCGCCCCTTCTTTGAATGAAAGTTGATAAAATAAATTTATAATTTTTTCTCTAAGCATTTTATATTTTTAGCGAAAGTCCATTATATAACTAAATCTTTTTATATACCGGCCTTGGTGGTGTAGTGGTTATGCCATCGGACTTCTGGCTGGTAGGTACTGGGTTCGTATCCTACCTGAGGCAATGAGGGATTTTTCATGCCAGTACCGGCTCCAACCCAGAGTGAGTGCACCGCTAGGCTCAATGGGTAGGTGTATAAGGCCACATACACCGAGTTTCACCCACTTCACAGGTACGATTATGAGTGTGTCCCCACATGGGGGATGATTACATGGCATGCACTGCAGGTTCCGTGTACCCCGGGCTCGGGTGATACTGAGATAGCTCAACTGACAGCAAGCGTGGAGCACGGACCTGTCAAATAGTCCCACACCGAAATGGAAATACTGCGGCTTCACCATTCATCTCATCATCAGTAATGTCCAAACATAAAAAAAATTCTTTGTCTCTGTGTTAAATGTTTGTGGCGTTTAAAAAAACAAAACAAAACAAAAACACTTTTTTTATATAATCAGACTTGTAAATCATTGATACTAATCTCTTCGTAAAAGCGTACCTTTAAACAGACCCTTTTGCCGTGATAATAATACAAATTTAAATATATTTGCTTTAGAATATTTCCTGCTTTTAATTTTTATCGGAAATACATTAAATACGTTAATGTATTGTATTTTGATATCTGGCCATATGTTTGACAGTTTTCGCTCGTGTAGCACACTAAAATCGCTTGATAAGCACATGATAAAATGTGTTAATTCACTTGACTCTGGAAACAAGTAGAGCCATTTGTCTGTCGAGTATTTACTTTGCGTCTGATAACGCCTTTTCGTTGTGAAATTGACCAGACGTAAGTTTTCTGTCTCTTTGGTTCCAGACCAGTTTGCTTCTAAATCTCTCGTGCTTGGCGTAAACAACTGCTGGATGAGCAATTTATTGTGCTCTCTAGTGTGTGGCTTTTCCCACATTCAGGATTTAAATCATTTAGACTGAATTAGAGTTGGGCAAATTATATATTATAGCGTCTGTAGTTGGGATATTAGTGTAAATAAGTATTGCCTAAGGCTCTATCGTTTATCAGTTTACTGTTCACATAGCCATTATTAGTTCATGAATTAGCTAGTCAGTTTGGCTTTTAACACTAAATTAGATGTTAAAGAACACGTCTATTGTTGTTAACCTTTTCTGTGCCTGTTTTTGATACTGCCGCATAGCACTGTGAGGTAGGTAGCTTCGAAAGCTGTTTTTGGAGTGTTTCTTCACGGTTGGATGACTGTGCTGAATAATTCACGTTTTATTCGTAAATAAAGTCGATTTCATTCTTCGTGGTAGGTAATGAAAACTACAGATCATTGTGATTATTTTTGGAAATAAAAAGGCCAAAAATAGTACATCACGCAGCTTCAAGCATCATTACAGGCTGAAATCTGTCTGTACAAAGAATATCAGTTATAGAGTTAGTTTAATGATGTCCATTTACCAAGTTTGATGTCTTTAATTCGTTTTTAAAAGAAAAGAAATGATTGTTAGGTCAAAGATCTTCTATGAAATAATCAAGACTTATTTGTGAAATCTACGTAAAACAGACATTCTACATGTAATGTTTTACAATTCTGGCTTTATTTTGAAATCGATGCCAATTAAGTAAATCTGCTGTTAAGTTTTAAAGGTGCATACAAATTGTACAAGAACAATAGATTTCTTTTTAGGAAGCTTACCATGACAAATCTAGGTTCTATACCTATGTTGTTAACGTTGATTGTCAGTTTTAGTACACATGCCAAATTCTTTCACACATACAACACGCGACTATCTTATCTTATATTAACACCGTAGTGGGGGGTATTTCTGTTAGTTTCTATACATTTATTAAACAGATAAGTATCAAAATAACATTTTCTTCCGCTAAATATTTAGGATATTTTGTTGTTGTTACTTTGTTTGTTTTTTTCCTCACACTACACTAAAACATGTAGTCTTTTTTTTTTTTTCACCAGTCCTACATAATTATGTTTTGTGGCCGTGATTTTTTGCGAGGTTATTCAGGTACGCGTGTATTTGCCGTTATAAAATACCTGCTTCACTTCTGACGCGTGCAGGGTATTGGTAGACTGGAGGTAGTAACAGGTTCATTGTGAGATAAGTACAGGGTTTCCAGTGCGTTCATATCCGTAAACAAATTTCCAGATTAATGTATTTAACATGTCGCCCTATCTTGGAAAGGCATGGATTAGTGATACTGTAAGGCAAGTTCTGGAAATAATGTTGGGGTGGGTGGCACAATGAATAAAATACGTTTATTGGGTGTTGTATGTCTGATGGAAATCTATTTTTATTCAAATAAACACTGTGTGTGCGCGTGCGTGCGTGCGTGCGTGCGTGCGTGCGTGTGTTTTAATTTAATGTATTTTAGCTCTGGTTCTTTCTTGTGATTCGTTCTGAACAGCTTCAGCAAACAGTAGTCAACAGTATAATATGAATATAACTGCATTGTATGCCAGTTACTATGGAAACAATTTAACAGTGTTTGAAATTTAACATTAAATATAAAAACCTATGTAAAATACGCGCGTGTGTGTGTGTGTGTGTGTGTGTGTGTGTGTGTGTGTGTGTGTTTGTGTGTGTGTGGAGGGGGTGTGTGTTTGTGTTTATGTATGTGCGTCTGTGTGAATTCCTTTCAGAATTTGTGTGAATACATTTTATAAAGTTAGTCTGAGTTATAAGAATGTCTATCTAGTTAAGTCTTGTAATAAAACAGTTTTATAGAATTATGTTAACAAACACAATTGTTAACACGGAGAAATGTTACAAACAATCATTGTATCTGAAAATTCATATACGTATGAGGAGCGGGGTTTTAGGAGATAATCATCTTCCTAATATGGTGAACATTTGACATTTTAAGTGCATTTTTCATTCGAGCTATAGGCTGTAATACACTAGTATATCACTAATATATGTCAGTATTTTACACTCATTCTGTCAAACCAGTCATTCTGTCTCACGACTAAAAGGTATTTGACCAACTGACTTACACCAGTTCAGCAATGGATGGAGGGGGGGGGGGGGGTGGCAAGGTAAGGCGTCGTCTCCATCTTTTCATGACTGATAAGTCCTGTACGCTTATGCCTGGCATATTGAAAAGGATCATGATTGGCATTAGCTTATACTGATTTTTGATTTAAGGGAAGATCAAACTCAATAATAAAGTTACTTTCTTTACAATCCAAAAGAAGATTAACGTATAAGCCATAAATACTATAATCTCTGGAAAGTTATGTTACTTAACGCTGAAAATGGCACTTACTTTGGCTAAATATAGTTGAACCCAAGTTTCAATTACAATTACTGATTCGGCTAGATCGGTGTTTTAGTAAATGTTTTTATACATACTGAAGTGTCGCGAACCGTTTACTCGTCTCTTGGTTTTGTACAGGTAAACATTTCGGCGACCGTCTGTTCGGCTGTTAGTTCATCATAACCCATTTGTGAGTTTATTACAAAGAATTAATTTTCAGTTGACAAAAATACGAAAACAAATAGGAATGAATGAGTTTTATTACAACCATATATGATAATTATGAGAATTCTTCTATGCAATACTCTTTGCTGATATATATTTTTGTTATCTCACCAGGTGACGTCACAAGGAGCTGTACGTAACACGCGGGATAATGATCAACATGGCGTCGATCAACTCCACATATCATAACACTACCATGAGAGACGACCTTGAACTCGATAACATCTGCAGCGACCCCGCCAAACAGAACTCCACGCAGTGCAACAAGAGTGCCCTTGGCATCAGTCTGTCCACCCCCATTCTTATGCTGTCCGTGGGAGTTCTGGGAAACATCCTGGCTCTTGTGGTTCTCTACACGTCGAGAAAAGATGTCCGTAAAACAGTCTTCTTCACTTTATTGGCGGGTCTGGCGTGGACTGACGTCATAGGGCAAATGTGTACGGGTCCCATAGCCATCATCACGTACGCGAACAATCTGAAATGGCAGGGCGGTGCCGCTTTGTGCACTTACCACGGGTTTGTGATGGTGCTGTTCGGGATACTCCATCCACTCATAGTCGGCACCATGTCTCTCGAACGATTCTTCGCTTTAAAATGCTCTTACTTCTACGCGAGGACTATAACTCGTAGGAAAGCGCAATACACCATTGTCGGATGTTGGGTGTTTACCGTGTTCTTCTGCACGTGGCCTTTGATGGGATTTGGAAGCTTTGAGCTGCAGTTCCCGGGTTCATGGTGCTTCTTGAATTTCCATAGGGAAAGTACCACGGACATGATCTTCGCCTACCTATTCGCCATTATTAACATTGGAGTGATTACGTTTATTTTTGTGTGCAATTGCTTCGTGGTATGTACGCTGTTGAAGATGCGGCGGAACCACCGAAAGCTGAACCACTTTCCCTCTGTGGACCACAGGATGTCGGTCTCTCACAAGACGCTCAAACTGGAAATGGAGACGGAGATGGTGTGGTTCCTTGGAGCCGTGACGCTCGTCTTCTGTGCTCTGTGGATGCCGCTTAATGTAAGATTACTTCGCTAGTTTCACTCGTGTAATGTATGATCTCATTCATTCATTCATTCATTCATTCATTTATTTCAACTTATTTTCATGCTTATATCCAATTAAGGTTCAAACACGCTGTCCTGGGCACACACCTCAGCTATCTGGGCTGTCTGGTCCATTGTTGTTTTGATGTCTTGCGCAAGTGCGGACAATTCAACGTCCGCCTTATACTGGTTTAGCTGGTACACACGTGAAAGCTCGATATTTGCAATCAAAAGTGTGTTAGCTAAACCAGCTTAGTTAAACCAATTTCACTTGTTTAAGTGTGAACACAGCTTATGGTAATGGTAGAGAGGACACGTAACACGCTATTTTGAGATCATTTTAAATTGGATGTGAGCACTCATATAAATAATAATTGGTATTAATACTGGAAGATCGCTAGCTACTCCAGAGTCATGATATACTCTGAAGTGTTTGAATTGTAGAGCATTTAGTGCAGTCTGGGCTATTTTAGATCAGATTAGCAATTTTAAAGTTAATTTTAGATCGTTGGGTGGTTTTTTTCAATCACTTTAAGGACGTAGTGGTATTGTATTAGTGTTAGGCGTGTTCAGGAGACATTGTGATATCACAGTGGCTCGGCTGTATTGTTTTCTTTCGCAGAATGTTAAATGGATGTGGTAGGATGAAAATTTATCAAAGTGTTTGCAAGCATTTGGCTTTCTGAACACGCTACTGGTTGTCGCTTTTGGTAGTTTCTCCATTAGCTTATTCAATAATACCTCTGACTCACCTCATACAACTGTCAATGAGTCCCCGGTTTTAATTGCTTCCATGGAGTTATCTGCAAAATATATGGCCGAATTTACGAAGTCTGTTTTTTCTTAAACGCAGGTGTTTAAGCATTGTACATACATGTAGTTACAGGCGTGTAAGATATAAACAGACTGTACATTTGGCCCATATTTTCCAAATTCTCATGACTGTTATTAATGTCTTTGGTTAATTTTTTTTTTTTTCCAGATTAACATACTAATCAACCAGGTATCGGGTCAAATGGATGTGACAAAAGACTTGATGGGTGTCCGACTGGCGTCCATAAACCAGATTTTAGATCCTTGGTTGTACATTCTTCTGAGGAAAGCGATGTTTTACAAAGTTCTCAAGCGAATCAAACGCTTTATTTCTGAACAGAAAACACCGATTGCCTCGCAAATGTATTCTCAGCACAGAGACACGCACGTGCGCGATCTTGACGCTAGCACATTCCACATGCAGTCAGTGTATGTTCAAGCGAATAGTCACGTGTCAGGGGACGAGTACCAGTCGGTGGCGGAACCGGAAACGAGGACGTTTGAGGACAAGCTAGGTGGAGGTCAAGGGTTCGATTCTCAGGACAATGATGTGTTTGTTGCAGAGAAATGTGACAACGAGACAGTTTCGTTTTTAGAGCCGGATGTGAAAAAACGACTGAGCTTTGCTAGTTTTGATGACGCTTTTAGAAGGAAAAATCCAATACGTAGGAAATCTGGTTGTGCAAATGGTGATGTAAATAATAGAAAAATACAAAGATTGCATAGTCTTCCAGCATATTTAGAAGGAAGAGACAATAAAGTTTTAGAAATATGAGCAAGTTTTGTGACATATTTTGTGTATATATAATTGAAAGAAAACAATTAGAATAATAATTATTCTGACATTTATTATTATAATCAGTTAAGACTACGTCATTGGTCTCATCTATCCTTCATCTGCCCATTTTTTTCAGACTTCATTCTTAAAGGTTCTTTGTCTAAGTTGAAACTACAATCTTTTGTTATTTTCAAAACATTTTGTAATAAATAACTGCAAATTGATCGATCCCAAGTCAATAATAATATTTTTTTAAAGTCTAGTACGGGACGACAAGACGGTTTCCCGAATAATTTGTGGCTAAATATAGCATGGCCACTATCTTTTTTCTTTTTTGTCAGTTGTCTGCAAAACATTATGGGGAAAACTTAGTGTGTTGAATATGTACGCATAAAACAGCGACGTCACTAGTTAATACGTGTGACACACTCTTAATATACTCTAAAAAAATTCTACTAGTAAATAGAATTATTTGATTGTAATCTTTTATTGGCATATAGCTGAAGTTATAAATTTTCCATTAAAAAACAAAACAAACATTTGGCGGGAATCGCCATTATTGCAACTTTGACATAGCACCTTTAAGACAGTATGAAGTATTAGAAGCCTGCCATGGTTGTGACGTCGTGGCTTGTTTAACAGGTGAATACCCGACTCAAAACTTCACGATGTATAATATACCTTTAAAACCCACAAAACGCCATATAAAGTCTGCAGGACTCATACGATATGAAATTGCACACTTCACAAAACAAAGCATTAAAAGAAAAAAACCCCACAATAATACAAAATTTAATGATACTATTCACTGACATTTACACAATGAAAATGCCAGTTTGTAACCTGGTACTAACACTTTGTGGGCGTCATTTCCTCTTGTCACTCAACTCGTCATTAGAGGAACTGTCCTGAGTAAGTTCCCATTGTCAAGGTGTTGCCAACTATCGGAGACGTTTTAATAACTACAGTTGCATATTAAATGCATTAAATGTTTGCATAAATTATTACAGGCTGTACATTAAATGTGTTTATGATCATCTTTGTGTGCGTGGTTGAACATTTATTTGATATAATCACGTTAATTTCCGACATTTCACCTGACAGTCCTTTGTGGGCATACATACATATACATATACATACAGACAGACAGACAGACAGACAGAAAGGATATTCATACATCAATACATGCCAGGTCTGCCCACTGTTTCATACACATAAGCGGGATCGACCACGTAGGTTGTAGGCCTCATGCATGTGGTTGAGTTAAAGAGCATCCTTTTAACGGATGCCTAAATAGCTCAGAGCGCATCGTGGTTAGTCTTGTAATATGCGGGCCACAGGTTCGAGTCTCAGCAACGGCATGGGACAATTTGTGAGGCCAGAAAGGATTTAATTATCCCCTGCGCCAGTGCGTTAATATCTATGTATGTGACAGTCAACCTCGACATACTAGAGAACTTTGATTTTCTTTTATCTTATCATCGGCTATTGGACGTCAAACATATGGTCATTCTGACACTGTTTTTTAGAGGAAATCCGCTGTCGCCACACAGGCTACTCTTTTATGACAGGCAGCAAGAGATCTTTTATTTGCACTTCCCACAGGCAGGATAGCACAACAAGAAACACTGAATATACACACACTGATAGTCTAAACACGAAACTATATTACTAGTCGGAAACATCTTACAATTGCAGCTGTCAGGGAAGTCTGTATAATTCACTGATATTTTCAGTTTTTTCACTGACTACTATATAATCATCTTCATAAATCAAGGCTAATATTCGTTCCTCGTATTCAGCCTTGATACATGTCGTCAAGAAATCGTGTCACAAAATGCTTAAATTTCATTGTATGCGATGAGATCTGATTGCAACGAATCGCAACGCTCCTTATAGATTCCCTTGTTATTGTAAACAAAGATGGCAGCGTCAGCGTCCGTGGAAACGTGTCGTGTTTGTCAATATGTTAAAAAAAAAGGTTTCAGCGGTTAATTTTTGATATTGCTTTCAAGATTGTCACATGTTACCGATGCTGTGATTGGTCAGCGATGTCATCGTGTAAGGGACATAATCGGTGTTACAAATTGTCTTCCAATAGAGGGCGCTATTAGTGGATATCAGTAATCTTGACTACATGTATCAAGGCTGAATACGAGGAACGAATATTAGCCTTGATTTATGAAGATGCTATATAATATGAATAATAATAATAATATTTACATTACACATCGTGAAACTTTAACACGTGTTCACTTGTTGATAAACAAATTATGCCGCCACAACCTTGGAATGTTTCTGAATGGTTAGTCATGACACAATCGTTGGAACGTGTTTAGTCGAAGAATGTGTATAAGCACTTCTGTCTGTTTGCAGCACATTAAACATCTTGGTTATTGCCGCACAAAACCGAGAGATTTGAAAAACGAGTATTGTATTACTAGTACGGCTATTTAAAAAACAACAGACATTTACTACGTAACCTAAACGCCTTAAAGGTACATTCTCAAAGTTTTAAAGGCATAAGGATTTAAGGACCATATTTCTCTAAAAATGGATAATAAATAAAAATTACATTAAAGGGACATTCCTGAGTTTGCTGCATTGTAAGATGTTTCAGACTAATAAAATATTTCTACGATTACACTTACATATTAAATATATTTTCTTGTTTAGAATATCAGTGTCTGTATATTCAATGTGTTTCTGGTCATCTCAGTATTTGTTATTAAGCCCAAACTGGATTTTTTCTTCAAATAATTTCGTACGTACGAAAAAATAGTTTTTAGGAAATAAAATGAAATTTAACTTAGTACAAATATTAGAACGGTCAGAAACGCGTTTAATATACAGCCACTAATATTTTATGCAGAAAAATATATTTGATATGTAATTACAATCATTAAAAAGTCTCGGTTAGTCGATAACATCTTAAAAATTGCAGCAAACTCAGGAATGTCCCTTTAATTATTGGAAACCAAAACTAGCTATCGCATCACCTTAACTGAACCATGATGGAATGAAATCCATGTCATCCCTCTCGGCAATTTTAGTTTTTGAATTATGGACCATTGCCATAATTCAATTATGTTTACAAAATGTCATTAAAAAATGGAGTATGGTGGTTATGAAGATGGTTGAATAAAGTACATTTAGGGACAAATCAAATTATTTTTGTTCAGGTAATACTTTGTTAGACCATTAAATAGATCAGTGGTCTGTGACAATATGCCTTTAAGTGCTATATTTGGCCACATATAATTTGTACACATTTAACTTGAGAATATCAAAATCGTAATGTGTTGGCACTCGGCGTAAACAGTGGCTTCCTTGGGACTATTTGGCGAAAAATATAAAATACATGGAAGCTATTCATCGCGAATCCATAAAAGTAGCAGCCAGTTTTTGTCACTATGGACATGCAATTAAAATTCAAACTATGACGTCACGTATTAATATGACGGTCACCCGTATTGAATTTTGCACTAATATATAAGGCATTTTAAACAAAATGAAACTGTTGTGAATTTTGTGCTCATATATTTAAAGTTATAATCTTTATTTTTTCGCAAGAAAAATGAAAACGTATTTTTGGTCATTACGCAACTTTGAGATTGCCCCTTTAATTTTAAGTATTATTTGTCACATGACTGCAATGTGTACACACTAAGTACCGATTTCTATTTTTAGCGTCTGTGGAACATTTTACCAACATTTTCCTTGCTTTTAGCATTACATACATAGAAATCGTGCCTTTCATGTTATGTATGTATGTATGTATGTATGTGTGTGCGCTTGTGTCTGCGTGTGTGTGCGTGTGCGCGCGTGCGTGCATCCGTGTGTGTGCGCGTGCGTGTGTTTTACAAAATAAAAACACAAAAATTTTATCTTTAACTTGACAGCACTAAGTTTGTGTAAAAGAAATGTTAAGTTACTCTTATTTAAACAATTTATGACAAAAATTTGCATCCAGACATGTATACATGAATACATGTAATAATAGTCAAGCATATTAAATGTGTCTCATATCAGCGTTTTAAATTGCAACAAAGCGAAAGCAAAAAACGCTGTGCTTAAAATAATAACGCCCAAACAAAATACAAACCTGCCGACCTCAAAAGGTTTTACTTCAAAGCCACTGAAATGTTAAGTTTTAATTAGATAAAAATGACTTGAAATTCATTTCTGAATATTTGCAACTGTTCAGCAGCTGTTAATGACATTATTGCACTAAAACGACCGCTGTGAAAAACAAATCCTGTTTGTGGCCAAATTAGTGAGATCGAAAGCAATTGCGTAAGCATGTCAGAATCTGTCTAATATATGTCAGATTTTGTGAGCATAAAAAAAAAAAAAATTACTTGTGTGAAATGGTGTAACCAAGCAGGATTTTTTTTTTATCATTAGGTCACATGGTATACATATATACTCTGCCAAACAAAGAAAAGAAAACGAAACTCCGCTATAAAAACTATATTTTTTTTACTATGTCAAATGACAAACGACAATAATATAAACATGAAAGGAAGACAATTTCTGCAAACTAAACAAAATTGAACCAATATTTATTTTTAGTTGCTAATACATTATCAAAACGACATTGATTACAATGTACAGTTTCTTTCATGTTTTGTTTGTTTCTCTTTTCCTTATTTAGTGGGGTGGGTGGGTGGATATATGGCAGATTTACGACGGGTTATAAAACAGTTTCTAAAATAAAAGTAGAACATCATCGTGTACTTGTAACGTGTTAGTCTGTTAGTGTCAGAAACATCTTTTATATTGTGGGAAAGGAAAGGAAGTGTTTTATTTTGCGACGCACTCAACACATTTTATTTACGGTTATATGGCGTCGGGCATATGATTAAGGACCACATAGATATTGAGAGAGGAAACCTGCTGTCGCCACTTCATGGGCTACTCTTTTCGATTAACAGCAAGGGATTTTTTATATGCACCATCCCACAGACAGGATAGCACATACCACGGCCTTTGGTGTAACAGTCGTGGTGCACTGGATGGAACGAATTATATTGTGCGATATGATGTAGCTCCGTTAGTAGAGCGCCTATCTGAAGTGCGAGGGGTCACAGGATCGATCGCCCTCTATTAACTCGGGGTTTTGACTCCCTAACTACTGACCCATGACTGATACGTCAAACACTGTGGTATGTACTGCCCTGTCTATGGGAAGATACATATAAACAAATCACTTGCTGTTTAACTAGTAAGAGTAGCCTATGAGGCGGCAGCGGATTTCATCTCTCTTTGTTTCGGGGCTGGACGTAGCCTAGTGGTACAGTACTCGCTCTATGCGCGGTCGGTGTGGGATCGATCCCCGTCGGTGGGCCCACTGGGCTATTTCTCGTTCCAGACAGTGCCCTACGACTGGTATATCAAAGGCCGTGGTATGTACTGCCCAGTATGTCGGATGGTGCATATAAAAGATCTTTTGCTGCTAATCGAAAAGAGTAGCCCATGAAGTTGCGACAGCTGGTTTCCTCCCTCAATATATGTGTGGTCCTTAATCGTATGTCCGACGCCATATAACCATTAATATAGTGTGTTGAATGCGTCGTTAATTAAATCATTTCCTTCCTTCCTTCCTTCCTCTTTGTTTCACAATAACTATCAGTTACAAACCAAGTAGCCGTAGTTTAAAATGTTCTGAGGTCTCGCTACCCAGATCTTCCTTTCCTTTAGCCACCACTAACTAGACACTCTGTGTCATAATCAAATTATAGCATCGTGTTAAACCTTTCTTACAAAAGGCGAGACGTAGCCCAGTGGTAAAGCGATCGCTTGATGCGCTGTCGTTTGGGATTGATCCCCGTCGGTGGGTCCATTGGGCTATTTCTCATTCCAGTCAGTGCACAGTGACTGGTATATCAAAGGCCGTGGTATGTGCTATCATGTCTCTGCTACTAATGTAAAAAATGTAGAGGGTTTCCTCTCTAAGATTATATATGTCAAAATCACCAAATGTTTGACATCCAATAGCCGATGATTAATTAATCAATATGCTCTAGTGGTGTCGGTAAACAAAACAAACAAAACAAAACTTTCTTACATATTAACACTTTACTGTCAAATGTATGCTTGAAGACTATGTACGTTATATGCATTCCGTCATAGAAACAAACAATATTACATGAATTGTGTTTGGTATTTTTGCAATATTACGATCAATACGCACACCCACGTGTTTGTATGTTAAACGGATTTACTTGGCCTAATGCTGCAGCAAATATGTGAGAACAAAAACGTGATATGACTGTTCAGTACTAAATTAGGCATGATATGACAGTCTAGTTTTAGACTTTGAACCGAGTCTTTCTGTCACGGCTCAATATTGTCTGTATAATACTGTGGGGGCCGAGAGAAAACGATGCGGTGTGAAATATAAATATTTTAAATGGAGACGTGGTTATATTGTGTGAATCATGGGTAAACATGCCCACTGCACCGCATGTTTGGTGATAATAATATAACTGTATTGACCACAGCACGGTACTGAGAACAGTGTTTGGTTGCTTTATTCAGTGTGTGTTTTAGGGTTCCAGCTAACAGAACAGGCTACGCTTACGTAGGAAACTGAATTTCATCCCACAGGCCTGGGGTATTATCAGTCACGTTTCTGCTTGGAATATCAGCTTATCTGTTTGTTGATGCAAAGATTTTCCTGATGACAATAGCTAGGTTATATATGACTTTGTGGAAACGTGCTATGACAATCGAGACATTTAAGCATTTAAACACGGTGCTATTTAGACGCACTAGCATTCCCAATATGTATTTATTTTTCACTAGCAAATCCACCAAATGCATTTTACACTTTATTTTCTTGCTAGCTCGATTTTACCGTAACTTCTGTAGCGCGAATAAACATATACGTGAAAGGTTTTATTTTTATTTTTTTTTATTTTTGTTATTCACTTTTGCTTTTTTGGGGTGTGTGTGTGTCTGGGTTGGGGTTTTTTGTGTTAATTTAGAACTATTTAGTAGTTGTGTTTCGGCACAATGCAATTATACGTGGACCTTTTTTTGTGGGGTGGGGTAGGGGAGGAGATAATTCAGAACTGTTCTGTAGTTCTCTGTCAGCGTGATACACTTATACGTGGACAATGTTTGGACTAATTTTTGCTAACTCAACAGCGCAATGACCGTAAGAGTAAATCAAACGATGAAACAGCTGTAGCAGTGGTACTATACATAGTATACAGTTTTGTTTACATTCCATCTGTCGAGTCTTCTATTTAGAATCAGACGTTTATAGAGATTATAATCTTCATACCTAAGGAACAGAACATCTGTGTACTAATAATCAGACTGAGTGACGGTTGCACATCACCATTAATTACTCCAGGCCAGGGCCGGATTTAGACCTTGGTGGGAGGCGGCCGGGGCAGGGGCCCGGGGAACTTCAAGTTCGGGGGACCCTCAACATAGAAATTAAATTAAATGACAAATAAAAACAAAATGAACTAATTTTATAATTATTAAATTTTTTTATAAAGGAAGTCCTTTTATAAAGGAAGTCCTTAATCTGGGGGGTGGGGGTGCTCTGGCAGGGGGCGGAGATCAACCTAAATGTAATCATCAAATACAAATTTAAAAATGAATATCAGAATTTCTTCTTATTTTTTTATGAGGAACTATTTTCTAAACCGGGCTATATTTTTAAGCAGCAACAACAAGTATACCGACACCACAAATGGCGATGTGGTACTTTAAACAACTGCACGTCAGCACCGGTGAATGTCACGTCTAGCTTAGTGTTATAACACCAATGGAACCAGAGGAAGGCAGTAATGTTTCAAAACTTCACCTTTATTGATGCATAAATATTGACTTTTTTTCTTTTTTTTTAAACTACTATTTATATATATTTTCATTCTAAATTGCAATTGTCGACACATTAGATAAATGGCATCAACTGATACATGAAGTCAGCCTGACACTGTTGTATATTTGTTAATTACGATTAATTGTTGATTGTGTTATTTGTCTATTTGTTCGTAAGAGAATTTCGCTATATGGTACCTTACATTTCACATATTTCCTTCAAATAAGCGATTGCTAATTCTTTAACTGTATCCTGTACGTATGTTGAAACAACAGCTAACTCCATCGCCATCCCTGTGTGATCATGTATGCGACAGCTTTAACGGAGCTGCTTTTACACAAATATATTTTATTGGTCGTTCATAATATACGTGTACATGTTTATTGTACCAAGGTCGTCTGTGATATTAATGTAGAATAAATGGCTACTGAGTTTGTTAAGTAAATGGTGTTTTAGTTATTTATTACTCTTTAGTCACGTGAAACACATGTGGTTTGGTGTGCTTGTTTTTTCTTTTGATCTTGGTTGTGTGTGTGTGCGCGTTAGAATGTGAGTGCGTGTGTAAACGTGCGTTCGTAGAAAAAATAAGCGTTGTGTCTTGACGTGTGTAGGTGCGTGTGTGGATAAGTATGATCTCATCATCTCTCTATCTCTGTGTGCGTGTCGTGTCCTCTCTCTCTCTCTCTCTCTCTCTCTCTCTCTCTTTCTTCTCTCTCTCTCGCTCTGCTCTCTCCTCTCTCTTCTCTCTCTCTAATACAAAAAACAAAAAAAATCGACTCCCACTAAAAGAAACAAGAAATCAACCCCAAAAACAAAAAAAAAAAAAAAATCACAAAAAAAAAAAAAAAGAAGAAGAAAATCATCAATCAAATACTCTCATCTCTCAAAACAAGAAAACGAAAAACAAAAAGACAAAAAAAAAAAAATAAACAACTCATCATCGCATCTCAACGACAAAACTCCTCATCTGTAGATGTGTGTGTGTGTAACGTGTGTGTTATGTTTTCATTTCATTCTTTCTTAGTGTGTTTTCAATTTTGGGGTTGCTTTCTTAATAAAAACGGCATAACACAGAATCTGAGTTAAATCAAGTTTTTGCGGGTTAAAGCGTCCAATCGTAACGTCTGACATATAATATAAAGATAAAAATTTACAAGACTATAAATAACAACAATAATATATAACACATAAAACATTTTGTTTGGCAGTGGTGATCCAAACATATTTCGTAAAAGAGAAACATTTTTATTAATAACCACACTAATCGGTAAACATGCCGATGTATCTGCCGTCCGCAACCCCTCCGATAACGGAATTGGGTATTTTAGTAATGTAAGTGTATTATATGGTTTTAATCGACTTTCCGCTTGAACATTTTATGATGTGTAAGAGCAACCAGGTTACGCATAAAACACGTCGTAAACTTAATATTAGATATACACACATTTAATGCCTCATGTTCTATAGTTATTACAAAGGATAAGAAAAACTAAGTTACGCAGTTAGTAAATAATTTTTCATTTGGTATGAACTTATATGGCACAAACGTTTAGCGGAGTGACACATGAAATAATATTTCACCACGGATATAACAGACGCTTTTTGTTCTTCGTCAAAGATTTTGAAGCACAGGAGCGTGACAGACCGTGTTACAGACGTATCAAACATATCTCCCAGACTTCCTTACCGTGGCAAAATTAAAAATAAAAAGTTATATAATATCTTCTAATAAGGGCCGTCTCCATCTCATCTCTACTACAAACATCGTCTAAAAAAAACTCTCTCATCCCCAAAACAAAAAACAAACTACAAAACTACACAAAAACAAAAAAAAAATCGCTCAATGCGAACTCAAAAAAAATCAAATCAAACTCAAACTATCATCTCATCTCCTTCTCATCTCACCTCTCTTCGCATCATCTACAATCTCATCAAGCTCCTCCATCTAATCTCTCTCTCTAGCACATTATTCTTTTCTTTTTAACAAAAAAAATACAAGTATAGAGAATGTCCAGAATGCAGTATGCTCCCACATAAACCTGTAAACTAATAAAAAAAAATCGCCTCGCCATCTAAACCCACCAACTCCCGCCTAAAACTCCTGCACAAGCGACCTGGAGAGAAATAGTAGAAAAAAGGGTAGACGAGGAAAGAAGAGCCAAAAAGATAGGGAGATGAAGAGGGTAAGAAACCGTATTATCCATTTCGACGTAATATTTTCTACTACTTGAAAAAAACAAACTCTCCGCTTTTTTAGAAATACTTGCATTCATCACTAAAACTGCCTTTTCCATTTCCATTTCAAAAACTGCATTTCACTCCACATTTCACTCTTTCACCCCCACTTTGCTAATTATATAAACGTTACTATCGTACCAAATACGTTCACCACTTCGAGACTTTCCCCTAATTATCAAACCGATTACAATTCAACCATACTATGTCCCTGTTACAAAACAACTTTCTAATATTGATATATACAAACTTTACCTATCATAGTAACACAGAGTAATTTTTCTTCTTTTCTGACGAATGTAAATGAAGGAACAGAAGTCACAAGTTGGTGATGTATTTTCTAGACAGAGAGAGAAACACACACACACACACACACACACACACACACACATACACACACACAACAGAGAGAGAGAGAGAGAGAGAGAGAGAGAGAGAGAAGAGAGAGAGAGAGAGAGAGAGAGGAGAGGAGAGAGAGAGAGAGAGAGAGAGCAGACTAGAACAGGTATATATGTTGTGGCGTGCCGAGTATGTATGTTTATACCGTGTTGCGAAAACGGTTAGGGTCGATTTCATATGTCTGAGTTTTATAACACATGGTTATATGAAACCCTAGGATTAACATTGGTTTACGTAAAAAGGCAGAAAAACTTGGCCTTATAGTCTAGACTTGGATTTTACACAATCTCGAGACAGCGCCACGCAAACTGATTGCAGCAGTTTCAGATTGGACTTTAAATGTTTAATAAAGACGGGCCATGGAAGTTCATTCTATATAAATAATTTCATTTTAGTTTATTATCGAGAGTATATCCAATAAAAGTCCAAGCACGCTGTTCTGGACACACAAAGGTTAATGGCTAGTTCAAGAGCCAAGTAAATAAATTATTTGTTGTGTTTAACAACAATACTAGAGCACATTGATTTATTAAATCATCGGCTATTGGATGTCAAATATTTGATATGTGGTTTTATAGGAAACCCGCTACACCTTTCCATTTACAGGAATCATTTATATGTATTTTCCCACAGACAGAAAAGCACATACCAAGATCTTTGATACACCAATCATGGGGCACTTGTTGGGTCGGGAAAAAACCCAGTCGATCCTGCAACCTAGGGCGACTGGTCTACCGACTAAGCTATATGCCGCCCTGTTTAGGAGCCAAATTCATAGATCATCGTCGTTTTATGTTTACGGTTACTAGTCATACGTTTACGTTTATCAGTCATAGGTTTACTGTCACTAGTCATACGTTTACGGTTACCAGTCATACGTTTACGGTTACCAGTCATACGTTTACGGTTACCAGTCATACGTTTACGGTTACCAGTCATACGTTTACGGTTATTAGTCATACGTTTACGGCTACCAGTCATACATTTACATGTATTTGATATCTGTTTCACGCAAAAAATACGTAATTACATATGGGGACAGGTCGTATCTCAGTGGTAAAGCGCTCGCTTGATGCGCGGTCGGTTTACGATCGATTCCCGTCGGTGGGCACATTGGGCTATTTCTCGTTCTAACCCGTGCACCACAACTGGTATATCAAAGACCGTGGTTTGTGCTATCCTGTCTGGTGGATGGTACATATAAAATATCTCATGCCACTAATGGAAACATGTAGCGCGTTACCTCTCTAAGACAATGTCAAAACTACCCAATGTTTGACATCTAATAGCCGAAGATTAATAAATCAATGTACTCTAGTAGTGTCATTAAACAAAACAAAGTGTAATTACATATGGAATATGGATTACGGCAAAGACGAAAGAAAATTATTTCTGTACATTTCTAACTCACAATAATTATCAGGGTTGCTTTTTAATTGTCGATTCAGTAACCTAGTTTTAAACACCAACGTAAATTCACTGAAAAATTATTGTTTTAATTACAAACTGTATAAATAATACATTCGAAATACATGTATACCTAAATCTATTTCTTTTGTCCTTATTGTGTACCATATGCCATGCCGATGTGATTTCCTGCGTGAAATAGTTATAGCTTGTTTTGTTTAACGACACCACTAGAGCACATTGATATATCAATAATCGGCTATTGGATGTCAAACATTTGGTAATTTGGACCTCAAGTCTTAGAGAGGAAACCCGCTGCATTTTTCTATTAGTAGCAAGGGATCTTTATACACATCATCCGACAGATAATATAGCACATACCACGGCCTTTGATATATCAGACGTCGTGCACTGGCAGGGCGGGACGTAGCCCAGTGGTTCTCTTGATGCGCGGTCGGTGGGCCCATTGGGCTATTTCTCGCTCCAGCCAGTGCACTGAAACTGGTATATCAAAGGTTGTGGTATGTGTTATCCTGTCTGTGGGATGGTTCATATAAAAGATCCCTTGCTACTAATCGAAAAGAGTAGCCCATGAAGTGGCGACAGCGGGTTTCCTCTCTCAATATCTGTGTGGTCCTTAACCATATGTCCGACGCCATATAACCGTAAATAAAATGTGTTGAGTGTGTCATTAAATCAAACATTTCCTTTTTTCGGGCACTGGTTGGAACGAGAAATAGCCTAATGGGACGACCACACCGATCGCGCACCAGGCGGGCGCTCTTTATCACTGGGCAACATTTCGCCCCTGTGTGCAATAGATGACACATACACTATTTGTAAACGTGCTAATCATATACGTAATGTTATGGTGTTATGATTTGTAAATGTAGCTCCAGGACCCCGTAGCTATGTACTTAAGGTGATCCTAGGGCTAAGCTCGCTTTGTGGAACGGGGCCGTGGTCAGTAGTGGGTAACGACAGAGAAGTCGGGGCAGTAGCCCTACACTTTATTGGGCTGTTAAAATTCGGTTTTGGAATCCGAACTCGGCACCTACCAACATTAAAATCGATGTCTTAGTCATATTTCATTTTAACTTTTTTTTGGTACTTATATCCAATTAAGGTTCAAGCACGCTGTCCTGGGCACACACACCTCAGCCATCTTGAATGTCTGTCCAGGACAGTGGGTTAGTTGTTAGTTGATTAGTGGTTAGTGAGAGAGAAGAGTGTGTAGTGGTCTTACACCTACCCATTGAGCCCATAAGAACTCTGCGAACCCTGTACCTATCAGCCGATGGCTTAACCACTGCGCCACCGAGGCCGGTTCTTAATCACAATTGGTTGCCAGGAAAGCGTCTATGTACATAACAAATTAACTAGCTTATATTCCATTTACATTTCAACTTATTTTCGTGCTCATATCAATTAAGGTTCAAGCACGCTGTCTTGGGCATACACCTTCTAACTGTTAGTGAGAGAGAAGAGGGTATACTGGTCTTACAGCAACCCAGTGAGTCGTTAAAACTCGCTCTGGGTGGGAGCCTGTACCGGGCTACGAACCCTGTGCCTACCAGCCTTATGTTTGAGGCCGGTGCTTATTACAGTAAAGATATTGACGCAGTAAGAATCATTCCAGATAACTGCTGCAGTTTCGCGAGGTTAAAGAACAGAGAAGTTACTTCCCTTGTGAAAAGATAAGAACCTATTTGTTTGGGTTTTTTGTTGTGTTTTTTGGTATGAGTTAATGGCATAATGTTTGTTTGGGGTTTTTAATGACACCACAGAGCACATTAATTTATTAATCATGGGATGTCAAATATTTGTAAATTTTTACATATAGTCTTAGAGAGGAAATCCGCTACATTTTTCCATTAGTAGCAATGGATCTTTTATATGCACCATCCTACAGACAGGGCAGCACATGCCATGGCCTTTGATATACCAGTTGTGGTGTAATGGCTGCGTATCAAACGAGCGCATTACCACTTTGGCTACGTCCCGCTCCCTCTGTGTGTGTGTGTGTGATGAGAGAGAGAGAGAGAGAGAGAGAGAGAGAGAGAGAGAGAGAGAGAGAGAGAGAGAGAGAGAGAGAGAGAGAGAGAGAGAGAGAGAGACAGAGACAGACAGACAGACAGACAGACAGATAGATAGAGAGAAAGAGACAGACAGACAGACAGATAGAGAGAGAGAGACAGAGAGAGAGAAATGCAGAGAGAGAGACAGACAGAGATAGAGAGACACAGAGAGAGACAGACAGAGACAGAGAAATCGAGAGCGAGCGAGAAAAATATATTGTTACTTTAAAAGCAGACATTGTCACTTTAACAAACTCTAGTGAGCATAAGTTCGTAATGAATTTCCTTTCTTAACATATTTAGCTTAAATCTAGGATGCCATCGATCGTTTAAATCGAACGAGCTCTTCAGTAAAGATCGAAACTATCCATGAACCGTAATAGTATTAAAACGTCTAGAATAGACTATCGAATCCGTTGTGTTATACGTAACCATCAGTGCGGTTAAAGTACCTGAATCAACTTTTCGTCAAACCTCAGTGCTTTTAATTCATCATTTGTAATAAGCTGGAATTCGGAAGTAATCTTCCATGGGGCTATCAATTTTTGAACGCTCCTTCATTGATCTGTTGGTTTTAACAGAATCTGTTTAACTAATCAATATGACGTAATATAGAGTAAGCCACGCAAGAAGGGCTGTTTAACAACAGCCATGCGATTTTGTCATTAAAGAAA
Organism: Gigantopelta aegis; assembly: GCF_016097555.1. NCBI lineage: Eukaryota > Metazoa > Mollusca > Gastropoda > Neomphalida > Peltospiridae > Gigantopelta > Gigantopelta aegis. The sequence goes on from NC_054704.1 coordinate 25,172,795, forward strand.
AAAAAAGGAAAGAAAACTCAGTGCAAGTCATTATAAAAGATCATTAAGTGAAAGTATTGACATAGATGTGGGTTACGTTCAGTACATAGAGCCTTTGCATAAGCATCTTCTAAATATTTGACTGGTTCCAGCTTTGTTAAAACTACATGCACCAACGTATCGTTTCACAACCGGTATCGTATGTAATATGCACTCTCTGTCCCCAGTGGATATTATACTCCCCTAGTCTTATATTAAATTTAATTAAGTACACAGTTTTACATCCCCTTGTTTTTGTTGGAGGGTTTTTTTTAAAGCAAAAAACAAAAAACAAAACAACAAAAAAACCCACCATAATAATTCTGATAGTCGTTATAGACGGAGGAGATATAGGCGTCGAGCTTTAAGGCAACGAGTTGTAAAAAATGTTTTTATCTTTACATCTGCGAATAATTATCGGGTAGACATGATCCTCTTCTCTTACCCCAGCTGTGATAATCCCGAACGTCTAGGTTCCAGGTTAGGGCGGGAAGTGTGTATTATATGTATAATAATATCTGTGTAGAGTTGACATACATAATTATATAATGACTTGGGAGTGCAAACATTCATACAGCATGACTGGTGAGTACAAATACACATATATAATGACTGGGGAGTGCAGACATTCATATAGCATGACTGGTGAGTATAAATACACATATATTATGACTGGGGAGTGCAGACATTCATATAACATGACTGGTGAGAACAGATACACATATTATGAATCGGGGGTGTAGACATTCATATAGCATGACTGGTGAGTATAAATACACATATATAATGACTGGGGAGTGCAGACATATATATATATCATGACTGGTAAGTACAAATACACATATATTATGACTTGGGAGTGCAGACATTCATATACAATGACTTGGAGGTGCAAACATTCATATAGCATGACTGGTGAGTATAAATACACATATATAATGACTGGGGAGTGCAAACATTCATATAGCATGACTGGTGAGTAGAAATACACATATATAATGACTGGTGAGTGCAGACATTCATATAGCATGACTGTTGAGTATAAATACACACATATAATGACTGGGGAGTGCAGACATTCATATATAATGACTTGGGGGTGCAGACATTCATATAGCATGACTGGTGAGTACAAATACACATATATAATGACTGCGGAGTACAGACATTCATATAGCATGACTGGTGAGTATAAATACACACATATAATGACTGGGGAGTGCAGACATTCATATAGCATGACTGGGGAGTACAACTACACACATATAATGACTGGGGAGTGCAGACATTCATATATACTGACTTGGGAGTGCAGACATTCATATAGCATGACTGGTGAGTATAAATATACATATATAATGACTTGGGAGTGCAGACATTCATATAGCATGACTGGTGAGTATAAATACACATATATAATGACTTGAGGGTGCAGACATTCATATATAATGACTTGGGGGTGCAGACATTCATATATAATGACTGGGGAGTACAACTACACATATATTATGACTTGGGAGTGCAGACATTCATATAGCATGACTGGTGAGTATAAATACACATATATATTATGACTTGGGAGTGCAGACATTCATATAGCATGACTGGTTAGTAGAAATACACATATATAATGACTGGGGAGTGCAGACATTCATATAGCATGACTGGTGAGTACAAATACACATATGTAATGACTGGGGAGCGCAGACATTCATATAGCATGACTGGTGAGAACAAATACACATATATAATGACTTGGGAGCGCAGACATTCATATAGCATGACTGGTGAGTACAAATACACATATATAATGACTGGGGAGTGCAGACATTCATATAGCATAACTGGTGAGTACAAATACACATATATAATGACTTGGGAGTGCAGACATTCATATAGCATGACTGGTGAGTACAAATACACATATATAATGACTTGGGAGTGCAGACATTCATATAGCATGACTGGTGAGTACAAATACACATATATAATGACTTGGGAGTGCAGACATTCATATAGCATGACTGGTGAGTACAAATACATATATATAATGACTGGGGAGTGCAGACATTCATATAGCATGACTGGTGGGTCGAACCTTTTTGCTTTGAATTTTCTGTGGCCATTTTGGTTACTGAATACATATCCGGTGGAATCTGTGGTCTGCGGCCACGTTTTATATCCAGGGGCCTAATTCACTAAACTCTCGCAACTTTGCGATCTCGCAATGCAATGCTAAAAGACTTACAAAGAGGATGCTTTGTTGTCTAACAGAGCTTAAGAGACCTTTGTGAATTAGGCCCCAGAACTGTAAATTATTCAAAGCGGCAAATTCCGTTATTTGTTATAAATTTTTCAATTTTCAGAGCATGTACCCCATGTAATATATCACTATGTGGGTTCGGGACGGAGAGGGGGAGGGGGGGGGTGTAGAGGACGAATACGGTACTTTTAAATAGCGCAGACTTCATCAAGAGGCTTTGTGCATTTATGTACTAAAAATTCGGTATTATTTCAGCAGTTTGAACTTTGAGCGCACTCTTAGTAACTGGTTCATGTGCTCACCACATTTAATACCAAAAATTGGTGTTAAAAAGAGTGACCAAATCCAATGAACCATGTTGTTTTGTCTTCACAAACAGTAGTGATTAAGTCATCTGACTACAGGATGGTAGGTACAGGGTTCACAGCTCGTACCGGCTCCAATCCAGAACGAGTTCTTAAGGGCTCAATGGGTAGGTGTAAGGCCACTACACCCTCTTCTCTCTCACTAACCACTAACCAACGAACAACTGACCCACTGTCCTGAACAGACAGCCCAGATAGTTGAGGTGTGTGCTCAGGACAGCGTGCTTGAACCTTAATTGGATATACTTGGAATGAAAGGAAAGAGAACAAGAACATAATTTATTCGCTGACCCTATCATGTTGTTTCTATTCTGGTATTTTCTGATGGTTACTTCTGTAATGTGATGCTTGACTCTTTTTGTAGCATGTACATTGTGCTTGGCTATAAATAATTTAATTCTGTTTTGTATATACATGTATAAACAGCATATTTCGTTTGCAGTTAGGACATTATATTAGAATATACTCTGTGCTTGGCTATAAGTAATTTAATTCTATTTTGTATATTCATGCATACACCGTACATTTCATTTGCAGTTAATGATATACCAGAGATAGTGTCAGTGGGAGTTAAAACAATTACTGCTTATGCCTGGTGGGAGTATTGAACGTGTTTACAATCAAATATAATTGCGGGTTGTTGTAAATTATTCAATATTCCTCTGTCTGGTGAGCAGTTGCAAAAAATAGTTCTACCGTGAAATTTTCTCTGTCCCTGTAATGATTGCTATTTTACAAGAACACGTAATTGCGCTGTTGGCGAATATTCTAAAAAACAAATGCATGTAATACTGCACGCAATATTCTACGGTGATGATGTTGTTGAATGTTGATGGTGTTTGCACGAAAATGACGAATATCTACAGTATAGTAATGATCCTTGTGATGTATCTTATTGTTTGTTTATATATTCAAAGGTCATGCTAATATTTTGAGTGGTTTCTATATTTTTAATGTGTTTATGAAGATCCATTTTTTTATTAATTCATTTATTTATATTTATTTATTTCCGTGCTTATATCCAGCTACAGTTCAAGCAGGCTCTTCTGGCCAGGTGCTTATAAAACGTTTATAGTCTAGACTCGAGATTCTAATAGAGTCTGAGACACTAATGTCATGACAACGCCATACCTCAGCTATTTGGACTGTCTGCCCTAGATAGATAGTTAGTGGTTAGTTGTAAGTGGTTAATGAGAGGAAGGAAGGACGGAAGGAAATATTTTATTTAACAACGCACTCAACACATTTAATTACGGTTATATGGCGTCAGACATATGGTTAAAAACCACTCAGATATAGAGAGGAAACCCGCTGTCGCCACTTCATGGGCTAATCTTTTCGATTAGCAGCAAGGGATCTTTTATATGCACCATCCCACAGACAGGATAGTACATACCACGGTCTTTAGAACACCAGTTGTGGAGCACTGGCTGGAAAGAGAAATAGCCAAATGGAGCCACCGACGGGGATCGATCCTAAACCGACCGCGCATCGAGCGAGCGCATTACCACTGGGCTACGTCCTGCCCCCTGGTTAATGAGAGAGCAGTCGGTGTAATGGATTTATACCTACCCATTGAGTCATTAAAACTGCTCTGGATGGGAGCTGGTACCAGGAGGCGAACCACATATCTACCAGACTTATGCCCGGTGGCTTAACCACTACACCATCGAGGCCGGTTATTTGTTAAAGATTGCTGTTTACAAACCGCATTTACGAATGTTAAACGTTATGGCCATCGCGGTCGGGATACTGTTTACCAATATACTGGTTAATAATTTAAACATTAATTGCCAGTCGTGGTGTTTTGTTTTCAGATTCTCCGAGGCTGCTCTAGGTTGCACTATATCAAATAACATCCCATAGGCGACCGTGTTAACGTTTGTGTTTAAAAACACAATATATCGACCAGATCATAGTGCTGTTTATCAACTAATTGAAATATATAATAAAACCTGTAAATCACTAGACAATAAAGAATGTTTTTGTGCTGTATTTTGTGACGTGTTCTAAGCCTTCGATAGGGTATGGCACAGAGGATTGATTTATAAACTTTAAAAAATAAGGGATCAATGGTAGTCTTTTAAAATGGATTAGCAATTATATTTCTGATAGAAAACAGAAAATGTATACGAATGGAACACTGTCAAATTATGGTATTCTGGAGGGTCGCAAAGATCCGTTCTGGGATCGTTTCAGTTTTTAGTTTATATTAACGATATTGCTGACGAACTAGACTGTACAACGAGACGGATGATACCACTAATGGAACATTGTTTTAAGACATTTCAAACCTAGAACATAATATGAATATTTAAGAATTGACCGCAATTATTTTTTGGTTCGTGCAAGTATGAACCGAAAACATTTATGTGCACATTGTATGAGCCCGCGTAGAGGGGCATACAAAAGTGTGCACATCGTTTTTTCGGTTCATACTTGCATTAACCAAAAAATAATTGCGGTCAAATCTTATAATTAAATGTATATGCATACTTTAACTATACATAACTGAATTTATTTTGTTTAGCTTTAAATACGCCTGTAGTATTGTTTGTGTAAACTTCATTGATAATTATGTCGCGTAAGAATGCGAACGTTCATTCACTATCATTTGAATCAGGTGATGTTTTGTAAATGACGTCATTTCCTCTAGCTGCTGTGCATTTTAGTTATATTGGAAGGAATTGTCCTATTCGTGTTTAGTTTATATTTTATGAAAATGAACGAAGAGAACGTGCCTAACATTTATGCTGTTGGTGGAACCGTTTAATTTTCATAAACAGCTGTAGAACATCGCTTACAAGTAAGTTACAGAAGTGAAGTTTCCTACATGATTTCTTTGGCCACCGACCAAGTCTCATGTCATGATTAGCGAAGAGGTTGGGGTTTTGGGGTGTGTGGGTTTTTTTAAAATCAATGCGTATATATCTACATGTCTACTCTGCTATAGCATTTTCAATTAATTTATCGTATACATTTTTTGTAGCTTTCACGTGTGTTTTCTTCAAAATATCTAAATATGATTGCCAGAATAATCCGGCTTGTTGCACAAAAGTAGTGCGAGTCAGTGGGGGTGGGGGGGTGGGGGGGAATAGTAGGCGTGGCTTAAATATTTTCGGTTCATCGAGATATGAACGAAAAAAAGTAATCAGATTGCCGTAAAGTGTATAGACGCAAAGAAAATTTAATTATTAAAATTTAACCAAACTTTATGATTGGTCGCAAAAATGGTTAGTTACGAAAAATCCGAAAAAAACTAAGATATTGTTGTAATCTCAAAGAAAAGTGCTTAATGAACCATATCTTGAGTTTGATAATACAACTTTAAAACTATCCAAAACACATAAACTTTTTGGTATAACCATGTCAGCTGATGCAAAATGGTCCAGTCATATTCAAACTTTATGTAAATCAGCGTCAGTAGTGATTTCGGTACTAAGGAAATACAAATTTTTATTAAATCGTCAAACTTTAATGAATATATATAACCTTCATACGACATATTTTAGAATATACTTCTGAGGTATGAGAAGACTGTTCCCAGTTAGATACAGATAAATTAGAAAAAGTACAGTTACAAGCAGCTAGAGTAATCACTGGCATGCCTACGTTTGCCTCACGTAATTCGGTATACATTGAAACAGGTTTGACTACTCAAAGTTGGAAAAGAAAAGCAAAACAAGTATGCACTATGTTTATAAAATAATAAAAAGAATAACTCCAGATTTCTCAACTGATTGTATAGCAGAAAGTGTGGAACAGAGAGTTCCTTATAAGTCGAGAAAACATATCAACACCGTTTTTGAAAACAAGTTAAAATCTTCATTTATTTATTCAAAAATTAATCTTTTGAATAATTTAAATCCAGTAATTGGAAACTCTGTAACTATATCATCTTTTAAAAAAGCAGTAACGCCAACGGTAGATGTGGTTCAATCATACTTTTGGTGGGAAATGAAGAAAAAATATATTACAAACAAGATTACTTCATGGGTGTAGTGCCTTAAATCTCTTTATACATGTTGGCTTACAACAGATCCTTCGTGTAACTGTGAATATTATACAGAAAACAATATTGTAACATATACGAGCAACAGAGACAGGGTCTTTGTAGCTCGTTACAACATGAACAACCAATACATTTACAACTGCTTTTATATGGTCGAAATACCTCAAGTGATCGCTATAATAATAAAAAAACATATACACATGTATTTGATTGTGTTGTATTTTATTAAATAAGCACATCGTTTTGATGAAAATAGTCTAATGGTTTGAAGGCACATGTACTTCCGTTTTTCCTTTTCTTTTTCTTTCAAAATCCTGTTGTACATAATACTCTCTTTTCCCCAATTTGATTGTCATTAAAATATATATATATATATATTTTATATAAATACATCGCTATTATATTATAATTAAGTAATTGTCGCCATTATATTGTATGTATATAGTAAGTTGGCAAACTTGAGCCCAATCAGTTTTGTTGTTTATGCAATGAAATATGTTTTCAATCAATATATCAACCAAACTATGACCCATAAATATCAGTACTCCAACCCCTACCTCAAAGTATTAACTGAAGACAATGGTACCGTTCATGAATCATTTTCGGTATAACCACATGTTTTTTTACAACACCCCTAGTTTCGCACAAAATGTGAGTACTTTTTACAGGTATCCCATACATGTTTCAAACACAAGGTTACTTGACGCAATAGTACTAGATGAAATAAAATTGCATACATTTTTTGTCCAGATGAAACTATTTTTTTTACAAGTAACACACTCACATTTATCACCCACCAATCACAGGGCTTGTGGTGTTAATTATCAAAAATTTGCTGCACCTCGAACTTTGACCCAGCCGGAAGTTATTTGGTTTTGTATTACCTCTAGAAAACCTCTAATCTCTTCACGTGGAAACAGAACGTTGTTGCTAATTTCCGGCACAAATTACCAACCGCGAATTGTCAAGGGACCAATCGGCGGGAGACTACAGTTGTTATTTTTCCGTCTTAATCTTTAAGATCACTGCACTCGATTTAATATTGCCAGTGGAAGCTACCAGTGCTCCATTCTTATTCATTTCATTTGAACTTATTTTCGTACTTATATCCAGTTAAGATTCATTCACGCTGTCCTGTACATATACCTCTGCTATCTGGGCTGTCTGCCCAGGACGGAGAGTTAGTGGTTAGTTGTTAGTGGTTAGTGAGAGAGAAGTCGGTTTAGTGGTCTTACCGACTCGCTAAACTCGCTCTGGGTTGGAGTCGGCACCAAGATGTTAATCCAGTACCTACCAGCCGTATGTCCGTTGGCCTAACCACCACACCATAGAGGCCGGTTATGTGTTAAAGGGACATTCCTGAGTTTTCTGCAATTTTAAAGATGTTATCAACTAACAGAGACTTTTTAGCGACTGTAATTACATATCAAATATATTTTTTCTGCATAAAATATTAGTGACTGTATATTAAATGTGTTTATTATCGTACTAACATTTGCACTGCGTTAAATTTTATTTTATTTCCTAAAAAAAAATGTTTTTCGTACGTACGAAATTATTTGAAGACATAATCCAGTTTGGGCTTCTTACAAATATTAAGACATCCAGAAACACATTGAATATACACACATTGATATTCTAAACAAGAAAATATATCTGATATGTAAGTTTAAGCGTAGAAATATTTTATTAGTCGGAAACATCTTACAATGCAGCAAAGTCAGGAATGTCCTTTTAAAGCTTGCTGTTTACAGATCACATTTACCAGCGTTAAACGTTATGACCATTGGGGTTGGGACACTCTTTATCAACATGCTCGTTAATTATTAAACCACAAATTGCTGGTTGCGATGCTATGTTTTTTTATTCTCCAAGGCTGTTCTAGAAAACCTCGAATCTCTTCGCGCGGAAAACAGAACGTTGTTGCTCATTTCCGGCACAAATTACCAGCCGCGAATCTTCAAGGGAGACTATAGTTGTTATTTTTTCCGTCTTAACCTTTAAAATCATCACACTCGATTTAACACTGCTCTTGGAAGCTGTCATTGCTCCATTCCTGTGGTTCTGACGTGTGCTGTCAATTCAAGGCACTCAGTGTGTTCGCGTGTGAAGGACCTTCACTTTTATTTATACTGTCAGCTTCAGTAACTTCTCGATAATGGTATTTTGTCCTCAAACAACAACGTATAGTATGGTCATTCTAAGGCCCAATTTACGAAACCTGATTTTCTTAAACGCTGGTGTTTAATCATTGTAAATATATGTAAAACAAATGTGAATAACACGACCGTAATATGTAATCAGGGCCCCGTACCACGAAGCGATCTTAGCGCTGCTATCAACTTAAGTGCATAGAATAGTTATGCACTTAAGGTGATCTTAGTGCTAAGATTGCTTCGTGGAACCCGTCGGGGCTCAGGGCCGTATCTTTGCACAATGTCGAATTGACATTTGGCAAAATAGTGGTTGATTCCATGAATCTCTATCTAGTGTCTCGTCTATAGGACAGCCACTCCCGAGGAAATCCTTTACTGGAGATTTCACCCCTCTTGCACAGCCACAAAGACTAGATTACTAAATTAAAACTAACACCAAGCAGAGCTCATTAGAAAAAGTACAGCAATCTTTGTAGTCAGCCCAAAGTGTGCTTGAAATACAGTGTCACGGGGATTCTATAATTCCCGTAACTGAATAGAACACGATTATCAAAATCTCTCTCCTAACTATATATCTATTAGATCTCTCTGTAACAGGCGGTTAAACCCTAGTATGGCTCGTCTCTAGGTATGATCAGAGATACGATCTTATATAAAGTATATATTATTATAGCACGTTTAGCTCACTAGAAACACAACAAAACACAATACACTTTGGAATCTGTATTAATCTACGCTGACAAAAGTACCGCCATAGTAGTAAATTAATAACAGCAATAATAACAACCCAGAACTGATCACTTAATTAGTTAATCTCTAGGTGTCTAGTTACACAATATGCGAATCACTTCACCGTTACACCACACCCACACGTGTGATAATTGAGAAACGCTTCCAGGAGAAGTTAATTAATAAAGGAATTACAACACCATTCCTAACTGGTTAATTTTTAATTAACCCTAACTACTCATTCAGTAACCTTGTGACACAGAATTAATATTGGTACCTATCACAATAAAGACAATAACCTACAGTGTACCTAGGTCCGCTAGGATGACTGGCTAAGCTTTATCTTACCAAATACTCATATAATGTTAGAACAAAAAGTCTACGATTTACTTCGTCAGATGACCGAAGACACTGTCTAAAGAATATTGGTATAATACAGTATCAAAATATTTAAAGTCACATCAATCACATCACGGTTATACACAGAGCAGAAATAATATATTTACCAAAGTCCAAACGGACTAACGTTCCCTCGGAGCCTTCCTATTCGTTCTCCTCGATATCTCTAAAACACTAGCTATTTATTATAAATCAGGATTTTGCCTGGGGGTACAAGGCGGTACCTCACGTATCATCTCATATTCTACCTCTACTAGAGTCGGTATATTTCTCTCTGATCGTCAGTCTGGCTGTCGCAAACCGCGAGCAATCTCCTGGCCATAAACAGCACTACCGCAGATATTACGTAACTGCTAGCCACATGGCCTCCACAGCTGGACTAAGTGCATATTGGAATGTCCGATCGCGCGAAGTATTACGTAACAAGTGCCCACCTGGTCTACGGGCAATAAACTGCACACGGCCCTTTAACACAATTAAAATCGCCACAGGCGAAAACAAATTTAAGAGCATGTTCCGTGACACACCCCCCCCCCCCCCCCCCCCCCCCCCCCCCACCTCAAAAAGGATATTTCCTCTACTCTAGGAATAGGGAAATATACTACCTTAAAACAAAAAGGTGCGTTAACCGACGCATACGGGCATTTATAACACATGTAATAATAAGGTGACTACCAGTAATCACACTGAGTCTCTGAGTCCCTGGTATACAAATAAAATATATATAAACAAAACAGAAATCAAGAATGTCAACACATATCATAACGTTCAACTTCGGGACAGGGCATCAGCGATTACATTGGATGTGCCCTTGATATGTCCAATGGTAATTGGGTATTCTTGCAGAAGAAGACTCCATCTCAAAACTCTCTGGTTGGAGGCTTTCATTAGGATGGTCCAGTCCGTCTTCGTCTTCTTGGAACAGCACAGCTCCAGCACCCACGTCACTGGCACCCACAGCTAGCTTGAACAGCATTCGGTAGTCTGGTGCTGCCATCACGGGAGACGAGTAGCGCCTCTGCTTGAGACGGTTGAATGACTTCTCGCATTCACCTGACCAATGGAACTTCGTTTCCTTCTTTCTCAGCGTCGCACGTTTTCCAGGTTTTCTCCGATAGGCATGCTGTCGACGCGGTGTAGCGTTGGGTTCCAAGCGCACATCTTGGCTTACGGTATTGGTAATCGTTGGAAGGTTCTGACAAATGGAAAGATTGTCTTGTTTCGACGTAGTCAGCTTTGCTCGCTCTGGGTTCAAGTCTGCTAGAATCTGGCCGTTGGCCAATTTTCTCTCTGCAGTCTTGACGTCATCACAGGAAATTGAGTGTCTCTCAATTTGGACCGGTCTCTCTGGAACTATCGGCAGTCTGTCAAAATAACCTTTTAGCAAATTGATGTGACAATACCTACTTTTCCTAACCCTATCAGGAGTGTTTATCATATACCCTGTCTCATTAACTCGTTTGTGCACAACATAGGGCCCGAAATACCTGTTCTGCACAGAACCCCGTTTAATGGGAAGGTACAGCAGCACCTTATCCCCTGGTTTAAATTCCCGACTCTTAGTCTTCCTATCAAACACTGATTTTATTTTGCTCTGAGCATGGCTCAGTTGCTTCCTAGCCTTCCTATCCCTAACTCTCTTCTCTCTCTCTCTCTCTCTCTCTCTCTCTCTCTCTCTCTCTCTCTCTCTCTTCTTTTTCTCTATCTCTATCTTCTCTTTCTCTCTCCTTCTCTCTATCTAATGCACGTTCTTCTCTTTCTCTCTCTTTCTCTTCTCTTTCGTACTCAAGCTTTTTAAAAGCCAATTGTTGTTCCACACTTAACTCATTTATCTCTATCTCTGGAACAATCTCACTGTCTTCCATACCAGGCCTATCACCAAAAACTTCCTGGATAATAATTGTCTTTATATCACCTAAGGTTTTAGCTGATGTTAAATCAATTTCTCGCTCACCCGCGATTTCAACTAACTCGGCCTTACGTGCTCGCTTAATCTCCACTACACTGAGCGTAGGCCTATCCAGCAAATTCTTATTAATGTTTAGATATGACACACTTATTATTAATTAATTTTTTAGTGAACAACGTGCTACTTCTGGTAAATTTGTAAAAATAATTTATAAAGCCCCCATTTACAAACAATACTTTTTTAAATATGCATGTCCCGTTTCAGATCCGGGACGAGCGCCCAATTTTCTACTCCTGTCACGGGGATTCTATAATTCCCGTAACTGAATAGAACACGATTATCAAAATCTCTCTCCTAACTATATATCTATTAGATCTCTCTGTAACAGGTGGTTAAACCCTAGTATGGCTCGTCTCTAGGTATGATCAGAGATACGATCTTATATAAAGTATATATTATTATAGCACGTTTAGCTCACTAGAAACACAACAAAACACAATACACTTTGGAATCTGTATTAATCTACGCTGACAAAAGTACAGCCGTAGTAGTAAATTAATAACAGCAATAATAACAACCCAGAACTGATCACTTAATTAGTTAATCTCTAGGTGTCTAGTTACACAATATGCGAATCACTTCACCGTTACACCACACCCACACGTGTGATAATTGAGAAACGCTTCCAGGAGAAGTTAATTAATAAAGGAATTACAACACCATTCCTAACTGGTTAATTTTTAATTAACCCTAACTACTCATTCAGTAACCTTGTGACACAGAATTAATATTGGTACCTATCACAATAAAGACAATAACCTACAGTGTACCTAGGTCCGCTAGGATGACTGGCTAAGCTTTATCTTACCAAATACTCATATAATGTTAGAACAAAAAGTCTACGATTTACTTCGTCAGATGACCGAAGACACTGTCTAAAGAATATTGGTATAATACAGTATCAAAATATTTAAAGTCACATCAATCACATCACGGTTATACACAGAGCAGAAATAATATATTTACCAAAGTCCAAACGGACTAACGTTCCCTCGGAGCCTTCCTATTCGTTCTCCTCGATATCTCTAAAACACTAGCTATTTATTATAAATCAGGATTTTGCCTGGGGGTACAAGGCGGTACCTCACGTATCATCTCATAGTCTACCTCTACTAGAGTCGGTATATTTCTCTCTGATCGTCAGTCTGGCTGTCGCCAACCGCGAGCAATCTCCTGGCCATAAACAGCACTACCGGAGATATTACGTAACTACTAGCCACATGGCCTCCACAGCTGGACTAAGTGCATATTGGAATGTCCGATCGCGCGAAGAATTACGTAACAAGTGCCCACCTGGGCTACGGGCAATAAACTGCACACGGCCCTTTAACACAATTAAAATCGCCACAGGCGAAAACAAATTTAAGAGCATGTTCCGTGACATACAGTATTAATTTCTTCACACTCAGGACCGTACTTAACAGGAGTCATTTGTTGTTGTCTTCTACAAAAATACGAAAAAGTACCCTTTAATTTTAAGTCTTTATTTTACCAAATTGGATAACACTGTATATTATTGTCTGTCTGTTTGTCTGTCTGTCTGTCTGTCTGTCTGTCTGTCTGTCTCTCTCTCTCTCTCTCTCTCTCTCTCTCTCTCTCTCTCTCTCTCTCTCTCTCTCTCTCTCTCTCTCTCTCTCACGCATACACACTGTATCACTCACTCTGTCTAAATCTCTCTCTAAATCTCTTATTCTTTCCCTCCAAACCCCCCCCCCCCCTCTCTCTCTCTCTCTCTCTCTCTCTCTCTCTCTCTCTCTCTCTCTCTCTCTCTCTCTCTCTCTCTCTCTCTCTCTCTCTCTCTCTCTCTCTCTCCCACCCTAGGGGTGAAAATAACCATATGCTAGAAACCAAATAGAGTGAGTTTAAAATGTGTTAAGGTGTCATTACGCAAATTCCTTTGCTTTTAGTTTGACGGTAATGTACGGTATATCGATGTTAATCGTCACACTCTCTACAGCCTGATTCAACAACCACTCCGACGAGTCGTCCCTTATATCCGTCAGTCGGCATTAATAATACAAACACCCATCAATGCAGCCAGGCACGACACGAAAAAACCATTATATCGAAAGCCGTGCCATGCGTTAATGAACTGTGCGGCAATGTGTACATACGTGTACATGTATTTTATAATGGATCAAACCGCCCAGTGCCGCAGCAGTTTAGACTCGATGAAGACTACCTAGAAGCCATTTCACGAGGAGGGGTGAAAGGTGGATTCCGAATTGTTATTTCAAGGGGAGTCTGCTCTGCTGAAATTTTTTTGAATGCAAATAATAATCAAATATTGAAATTTGTTTGTATTAATGGGTGCTGGATAAATGCCTGATATAACCTACCTCGACACAAAAATCATACAATCCACCACTCCTCCAGGCAATAATTTGTGGGACAGTCCTAAGGTAGAGGAAACATGCTTCGATTGATACAAATGGGTCAATAAATTATCTGTTGTCACTTGGATGGCACATGTTTGTTTGATTATAGGAATTAAAAATCTTCATTGTATTTGTCCGGGCGTCTCAGCATATTGAGTGGCAATAAAGACCATCTCGCGGGAATCGTGTACCAATGTTTGTATCCATCTGTCTGCCGATTCTCACTGTCATTCTATGTCCTTTATTTAATAATGATCATATTTATGTTATCCTGGCTGTCACGACGACTATTCATTATAAACAGTAATCTACTTTTATTGCCGTTTTCTGCGCTTAAGAGCGCAATGCGTTGTTATTGATATTGAATGTAAATAATAAAATATAGTCGCGTCTGTGGGTGTGGGTAATTTTTGGCATGCTTCCATCAGAGATGTTCAAGCACGTCTGTCGTGGGTACAACCTCTGACTTCGCCAGAGAGTTCTGTCGATGACAGGGGTCGCGTCTGCTATAAACGACAATTTGTATAAAAACGGGGGTTTGGGGTAGATGTCCCATTCCCACCGACAAAATACATAAAAAGTGTCTTGTTTTATTTTGCAGAAAAAAAGGTTCTCTAGCTGGTGAAGACCTTTTATATGACTACGGTATGCTCTTTTAGATAACAATATTTCAAATAGTATCTCGCCGGGTCAGATTTTAAAGTGAATCTAACTTTTAACTTCCAGATATTGAATAGATACATTTCCATAAAAAAAATACCTCCGCACTTTCAGGTCCGTCACACTTGTTTATTACGCTGTTCCTTATCCGTACATGACAACTTTTCCTTTTCGGTTTTTTTTTAAATTTATTTCTTGGCCCCAGTGGGCGGGATTTAGCTCAGTCGGTCGAGTGCTCGCTTGAGGTGCTTGCATCGCAGGATCGAACCACCTTGGTTAATCCATTCAACTGACTTTTTTTCTTTTTTTTTTTTTTCTTTTTTTTTTTTTTTGGGGGGGGGGGGGTCTCGTTCCAATCAGTGCACTATAACTGGTCGTATGTACTTTCCTGTCTGTGGGAAAGTGCATATAAAAAATCCCTTTCTGCTAATGAATTTTTTTTACCAGGTTTCCTCTGATGACTACAAGTCAGAATTACCAAAGGTTTGACATCCAATAGCCGATGATTAATTAATTAATGTGCGCTAGTGGTGTCTTTAAACAAAACAAACTTTAACTTTTAATCATCAACAACAAAACAACAAAAAAAAAACGTGGGTAATGGTGTGTATATAATATCTGGGAAAACAAAACTAAACTAAATAAATAAATAAATATCTTTTAACACCATAGTTAAAACTACTAATCCTGCCAGTGGTGGTAAATTTGACAGTGTTTTGTTGTCATAAAATGTTGTTTTAGTTGAACAGGAAATACCTGTAATTCAATTTGAATTATTATTATTCGTGTACTACTAGCTAGTACTGTGGGGTGCTACTAAAAATAGGATTACAATTTTTGACATAAACTAGAGTAGTCTAAGACTCCTCCGGTTATGTCTGAAACTTGCATATTAACTCTTGGACTTTTTTTCTTATTTACTTTAAGGGTTAGGGGTGGTAGTATATTTTGATTGAAACGCTACGTGTAGAAATTTTATCTCGCCATTATATAATCTGTCTCCATCCTTAACATTTAAGTCTTGTGTCGTGCTCGCATCGACCATTCATTTATCTTGAAGAAAGTGAATGAATGAATGTTTAACGACACCCCAGCACGAAAAATACATCGGCTATTGGGCGTCAAACTATGGTAATGCAAATAAATAAAGTGATGATCAACATCAATATAAAAATTCAAAACTTAAACAAAAACAGTGTAAAGAACTGTGTAAAGAACTGTACAAAAACACAAATATCACAGAATTTTACGGATACTGAATTTTACTCAAAACTTCAATTTTGTGCTGTATTGGCCATTCTCAAAGAGAATGTTACACCCCTGCACCACGGTGAGGTTACAGCACACGCAGGGGTCTTGAAGAAAGATCCCCCACCTCAGTGTGTGCACTGTCAGTGTACTTTGACGGTACGCCACATTTTGGTGAAGTGTTCTCATCTCAAAAAAACCTCGAAAAGATATATTTGAACAAAGAACTGATGGAATCCTTTCGATTCCATCCAGAACTTTTATTACAATTTCTTCGAGATACTGACTTTTATTCTAAATTTTAATATTACCTATCTGTGATATTTGTATTTTTACATAGTTCTTTACACTGTGTTTTAATTTAACTGTTGAATTTTTATATTGATGTTGATAATCACTTTAGTTTTGCCATTACCAAAATTTGACACCCAATAGTCGATGCATTTTTCGTGCTGGGGTGTCGTTAAACATTCATTCATTCATTCATTCCTTAACATTATAACGTAATAACTAAAACTATCTGTCTCTATCCTTAATTTCTTACAAGCAAATGTGTCCATCCTAAGTATGTTTTTCTAATATATACATGTATTGTTATAACTTTATTATTAACATACTCTGTACTGAATTGCACGTCGCCATTGTAAGGTAAATCGAATTATATGCCTGTAAGCAACTTGCTTTGGTAAATAAAATGAATGAATGAATCCATATTACTATTGATAAGAAGTACCACCAAATCAAATCCCATATACTATTTCAGAAATAACGGGTAGGGTCTAGTGACTATCCTAGTTCCGCACAAAAAGTGTCATGCTAATTTTAGTAGGACCCTGCATATGTTTCAAGCACAATGGTAGTTGGTACATTGACACTAGTTCAAATTAAATTACAGAAATTTATTGTCGAGATAAACGAACATTGTATCACAACAAACACTGTCACATTTATCACCAATGGCAGGACTGGTAGCCTCAACTGTGGGATGGAAAGTACCTCGAACTTTGTCCCACTCAGATACTATTTAGGGTACGGCTACCTGTTTGTTTTGTTTAACGACACCACTAGAGCACATTGATTAATTAATCATCAGCTATTGGATGTCAAACGTATGGTTATTCTGACTCGTAGTCATCAGGAGAACCCGCCACATGTTTCCTAATGTCGCAAGGAATCTTTTGTATGCACCATCGCACAGACAGGATAGCAAATATCACGGTCTTTGATATACCAGTCGTGGTGCTTCTATATAGACCACTTGCCTATAGATGTCTTTGGATGACCTTAATATACAGACTTCACTGAAACTGAAATTTGTATCAACAGTTATATTTCTTGTGTTCAACGTGATCCTGTATACTACCATAATGTCAGCTGGCTGAAGGGAGCACCCGGGTCACCCTGAAGCAACATATTTGATATGAGGACTCTTTGTTTCATATTTAACAATTAGCATTGTATTCTTTCTAACCAAATCGAATATTTCATCCTCTATGCAGCGTTATCGGAAATTTTCAATTACAGTTCTTGCAAAACACAAAGGAATTCCAAAGAACTTTTTTTTTTTTGCCGAGTTATTATTCGCACCATAGTGTGGGGGGGGGGGGGGGGAGTGATCTGAGAAGAATTGTTTTTGCATTTACCGTGTAACGTTGTTTTCCTCTAATTAAATTATTTCTTTCATCTTAACAAAGGAATTCCGAATGACACTTTTGTCGAGAAATTCCCCACATGAAATTGAGAAATAAAACATAATGAATTAAATGCACGTTGTATGCGACAGTAATTGTATATGCTTCGTCAGACGTTTACAATGTGATGCCATGGAAACGACTTCCTCCAGCATATGATGTGTATTTCCTTAAAAGCATATTACCTTTGAAAAAAACATTGTTTACTTATATATTGTTTTAACTAAACAAAAAACAAACAAAAAATTAAAGATTTAATCAGCTCGTAAGCTTCCATAATAAACCCTTCGCGGTGGTTGTTAATGCTCTTTCAAACAAACAAAAATTGTTTTTGTTTTAAAGGGACACTCCTGAGTTTGCTGCAATTTTTAAGATGTTATCGACTAACAGAGACTTTTTAATGATTGTAATTACATATCAAATACATTTTCTGCATAAAATATTAGTGGCTGTATATTAAACGTGTTTCTGATCGTTCTAATATTTGTACTAGGTTAAATTTCATTTTATTTCCTAAAATATTATTTTTTTGTACGTACGAAATTATTTGAAGACAAAATCCAGTTTGGGCTTCTTACAAATATTAAGACGATCAGAAACACATTGAATATACAGACACTGGTATTCTAAACAAGAAAATACATTTAATATGTAAGTTTAATCGTAGAACTATTGTATTAGTCGGAAACATCTTACAATGCAGCAAACTCAGGAATGTCCCTTTAAATTATCCTTCTAAACTAGCGTTATTTTACGCATTTTGCACGTATTTGGTTTTCATTAGAGATGATCAAATATATTATGCTATGACAAAAGTAGCACGAGAACACATCGGTGGTGTATAGGACAAGACTGATAGGTTTATGGATCGTATCCCAGCACTAGCTCCCGTTCTGAGTTTTAACATGGAGGTTTAATAGATCAGTGGGGATTTGGGGTGTTCACAACCACAACACCGACTTATTTTTCATTAACAATTAACAACAAGTGGACGGCCCAAATGTGTCCAGGACAGAGTATTTGAACGTTAATTAGCTTTCTTACACACCCGTTGGTGAGAACATCATTAGTTATTTTTGACACCACATAGTTGTTTATATATGTACGTGTGTTAACAATATCAAGACATATACGACTGGCTGCTCCCAGATGATGACCAGGTCACCAATGCCACACGTCCAATAAAAAAATAACGCGATGGAAATCGATTACACTGTGACGTATAGTTAACCTGACAATCTGTGACGCATAAGTCAGCTACAAGTGCAACGGCTGTAAATAAATTTTGGTCGAAAAAGTTTAAATTTGCTTAAAACCTGCTTTTTGAGGATATGTAAGAAATATAATAATACATTCGTGTCCGTTAGATACCATTTATCTCGCAACTCGTTGTTTAAAAACGTATCAAAGTCGCTTTCGCTCGTTAGAAACATTTTAAAACAACTCGCTGTCAGATAAATGGTATCTAACGGCCACTCATGTATTATTATCTATATAATCATGAAAATCAAGGTAAATAAAATGTAATAATGTTTTCTTACACATTTATTACTTAGTGAAATATAAGGTAACACACGGGAATATCTCACATTATATGTTGAAGATTGATTTAAAAGCATACAATTGGTTGTTCCATGACGTAAGGACTCAGGTGCCAAAACCAAGCCGTGCACTGCAATTAACACTTTCGAAACCGATTTATATCTATGCTGCGTTAACTTTGCAAGAGCAAGCGTCATAAATAATTTTGTTTTGTTTTGTTGTGGTTTTTAGTTTGTTTTGTTTTTGGGGGGTTAGGGGTGGGGGGTCTTTTTTCTTCTTTTTTTCATTTTTGTTTCTTGTAGTTTTTTGGGTTTGTTTTTTTGTTTTTTTGTGGAGGGAGGGTGTTTTGTTTTTTGCTGTTGAGCTTCTTTTTAATACGTTGAAATATCTATTAAACCTGTTTTGATGATATATAGAAACATCTCGTTGTAAGATATATTGTGTTTAACTGCCCCTTCGCTAATTTGTGTGTACCTAAATACTTGAATATAAGGACAATTACAAATATATTTTCATGCACAATGTTTCAAATAAAAATTTCATCAATATTTTTCAATGGCGTGGGTATTCTTTTTCCATGTCTGTAATATTTTTATAATTAAATCTTCAAATGTCATCGTGACATGTTCCTTATTACAGTGAACTTCACCTCGATATAGATCTTCATGTCTAGGATTATCGTCTCGCGTAGATCTCGAAGTGAGAACTATATCCCGCTGGCAAATAGCATTAACTGACAAAGGTGTAATTAGGCATCGTCCCAATAACGGCGTTATTTGACATGGCGCACCAATTCTGGCTCTGAAAATGAGACTGCCATAAAAGTAAGGGACCTTAATAGTCGACTTTGTTATTAAATGGTTTCAGAGCACCTGTTACAGCAGTCACCGTGTCTAGAACATGGAGTTGAACTGTGTCCTTTTCATATTCATGCATGTATTTATGTTATATCGTGTGGTAAATCAAATAACTCTCTCTCTCTCTCTCTCTCTCTCTCTCTCTCTCTCTCTCTCTCTCTCTCTCTCTCTCTCTCTCTCTCTCTCTCTCTCTCTCTCTCTCTCTCTCTCTCTCTCTCTCTCTCTCTCTCTGAAAATGTCACAAAATTGTGATATTATATTATGCATTGTATTACAAATATTCCATCCGACAGCCGACGTTTCTTTTTGTGTTGGGGTGTCGTTAAACATTCATTCATGTAAATATTCGTTAAACAACACATTTTAAAAATCAATATGGACATTATGACATAACACTGCGATGTTTAAAAACCTAAATAAATAGTTATAACTGTATAATATGATTTGATAGACTTAACGTCAGTTGTCTAGCAAATAAAAACTACAAAAAGATCAATTTTATTAAAATTGTGTTTCTCTACAGTCTAGCAGACAATAATCGTATGACACGTGACATAGTGACATACATGGCATGTCCTGGGAAAGATGTTACCTACACGGAGATTTGTTGATGTTAACAGCACAGTGTTTGATTAAAAATGGGAATTTGGATGTCTAAACATTTCATAATTCTGACACCTATAGTCTCCAGACAAAAACAGCTATATTTTTCAATAAATAGCAACAATGGATTTTTTATATGCAGTTTCCCACAGACAGGGCAGCGCATGTAACTATCTTTGATACACCAATCTTCGGGCATTGGTTGAGACGGGGTTAAAAAGAAAAACTGGTCAGCCGAGGGGTTCGATCCTACGGCGAGTGCTCTACCAACTGATCTAGATCGCGAAACGAATACACTGTTCATTGTCATGGCCATAGGGTTTAACGTGCGCATTCAGAGCAAGCTGTTGTAACGCACGCCTGTCATGGGCGCAGGTGTCGACTTCCGCCGGCTCCACGTCCATGACAGGGGGTGGAAGAGAGGTTCGCCGCGCTGGCATGTGCAAGGGACCAGAAGCAACCTGACGAGGGTAGCGGGTGAGGTTTATGGACACACTGTCACAGAACATAGGTTTTATACCACAATTCATGCTTTAATTCAAGCTACAATTCTCCTACTTCACATATGTACAAGAAATATTAGTGTTTTGTTATTATTCAGGAATAAAATAAAAATTGCCATGTTGTCAATTATTTGTATTTTTATTATCTATTTTGTTTTAAATTTAATTTAATTTGCGGGGTTTTTCTTACAAGGAGGAAATAATTTGACGTCCACATTCAAAGAAAGCTGTTGTCTCTGGCGTGGACCAGTTTCTTCATCCAACACAGAAGGTTTTCTATAAACATTATAAATAATATATATTTCAAACCTTTAACAAAACGTACATAATCGCGTTAATGTACTTTTCCTGTAGGTTCCACATATCGAAGAGATATGTTCTGATCTTGCATATTAATTGAAACATTGTCATTTGAGAAAAAATTATTTTATTAAAATGTTCGTGCAGTTACATAATAAAGAATCGTGTGATCTTTGTGATCCAGTTCATAAATCAGTTACAAGATCATACATGCATATCACGTTGCAATATAATCATTCATTTGCAATATAATAATTTCTTACAATGTCTCCGCAGAATAACAAACAAATTTAATATACGTGTAGACTGTGGTACTTATAAAAATGCAATAAAATATGCAAATGCAGCAATAAACAAAAATGCAATATAACTCATAATTATAATATTACAAAGGTAAAGATAATATAATGCTGAATGCAATATTATTTATAAATCCAATATACTATGCAATGAAAATGTAGACCCATAGGAACGATATCTGGAGTGTGGGGCACAATCTCAAGTGTGGGGGGAGGGGCACGAGCCCTATTTATATCTCTGTTTATATTGAGTAGGACAAGACTCCCCGATCCCCTGCCCCGGTTCCTATTGGCCTAAAATGCCATACATTAAATGCAATATTAATAACAGATGCAATATAATCATGGATGGGGTTTTTTCAATATAATACAATAAATGCTATATAATTTTAAAATGCAAAATAATCAACAAATGTGATGTAATAAACTTATCCAGTATACACAGTGGACCAGAACAGCGTGATATGCTTTCAATACCGATTAGTTTGTCTTATTATCTGTTCTGAAAAAAATATATATTTATCACTAGCTTTCGTTGAAATAACACTCATAGGGCCGTAACACTACTAAAATGTAGCCAAGTCAGGGCTTGAATGAGCAATCTAGAGAACCGTCATGAACCATGGATGCCGGGCATTTATGAGACCCTTACCATTGTCAGTACATTTGGAAATTCTGATCCACTAGACATGGAACTCTATCCGTCCCAGATTCGAATATTTGAGCAGAGTGCTCGAAGATGCACCATGTGTGTTTATATTCTGCATTAGCCAAGCACAAGTTTGTTCATGTGGTGCTTGTTCTAAAAATAATAAATCCCATATTTAAAAAACAATAATCCGCTGTGTCTGGAACGTGGTGTGAACTAATAGAACTGCCAGCTATACGAGTACACCCGACGGGTTTTAGAAAAAGTAAATTATATATTTGTATCTCACTGGTGCATCAGGCGGATGTTCCGAAATAGCCAGCTATATGCCTGTGGTTGTTCAAAACAAAACAAATAAAAATATTGTTGCTAAATTGCTCGTGTTCGCTGGTATATCCGGTGCATTATAAAAGTACTAAATAGCGGGTACATGCATTCAGTGGGTATCCAAATATAATAAATCATATCACTTCAACGTAGGTGCTCCAAAATTGTATAATTCCATGTCTGCAACGTGAAAAATGTTCACAGCTTCATTGAATGACTATTCCAAAAACTGGGTAAATTATACATTTGCAAGGAATCACCCGGTTCCGGTAACTCTAGAGTTATATCTCTATATCCAATCAAATTTCAGGTACGTCCATCCTACGTCCAGTCTCTGGCATGTCCAATGGCTGGGCGTAGGACAAATTTTGAATCACTCAAACCATCACTTGTTCACGTCTGAGTTTGATCTCGCGGCGATCTTGAGCAGTAATCCAGTAGAAAATGCCCAAAACCGTTGTATCACAAAACTGGACATTCATACGTCTGTAACGAGCAGAGTCATTGCTTGTTCCTCATGTGGGTGCTCCATGATGGGCGACTCCAAGTCAAAATCGTCGTCATTCTCGTAGGAGAATGACGTCAGAGTGTGGAATGCCCGGATGGCCACCTTATTCACCCGTTTCTCCTCCTCCTCGCGCCGTCTGTCCGGCATCTTTTTGAAGAACGTCTCCAGACTTATCTCCTCTTCTATCTCCTTCTTCTCCGTCTTGAGGTACTGTATGATCATGACGACGATGCCGGTGGAGTAGAACATAAGTACTGCGACGATGTACACGACGGCACCGTTGTCGTTGTAAGCGTTGACGTCTTTGGGAAGACTAGCGTTGGCCGCTTCTATCGGACCGTTGAGTTTGAAGCCATTGGAGCAGTTTGGCAAGAGCGACGCGATCATGAGAGGAAGTCCTGTACTATTTAACATATCTAATACAGAGATGTATAGTCACTCTCATGATTCTGTGGACGAGTACTGCACTGAAAGACACTTCACATTCAAATGGATTGATTACAAACCTCTTTAATTGTGTGTATTTTTCGCACTATTACAAACTTATTATGTAAACTGCGTTTGTCTTCTACACCATGGAGTCTTGCACAGAAAAACACTTCAGATTCAAAAGAATTGATTACAAACCTCTTTATGCTTTGTATGTATTTTTCGCACTTATTCTATGTAAACTGTATTCGTTTTCTGCACTATGATGTGCTCGACAGGAAACCACTTCAGATTCAAATGAACTGATTACAAACATCTTTGTCTGTGTGTATCTTTTGCATAATTACAAACCTACTCTATGTAAACTGTATTGTTTTCTTCACCATGGAGTCGTGCATTGAAAAACACTTCAGATTCAAATGAACTGATTACAAACCTCATTGTGTCTTTGTGTATTTTTCGCATTATTACAGACCCATATAAACTGCGTTGTTTTTCTGCTCCATGTGGGGATTACTGAATGTTATTGTTATTAAATCGACCGGGTTTTACGTTTCACTTCACACTGCAGGTTGAAACACTGCACTTGATGATGAGTAGTCCAAACACAGGATTCCAATAAAGCACGATTACTGAAAAACAAAAACAAGAATAGTAGTGTCATGCAAAAATGTCTATGAATTTCAATATATTACAAGAAAAAACATGTTCTAGAATTAGTTTCATTGATGTGGAACTAGTATTCATGTATATGGGCGAAGCGTGGTCTGGACCTGGGGTTGGGTTTCGAGTATTAACCTAGTGGATCCTTTTGAAAAGGGTACACAAATTGTAATGTGACACAACAGACTAAAATATAATCAAAGTATTGTATTTAAAAGTTGGAAACACATAACATTTAGGCTGGCTATGCCATTCCCAAGATGCTTTTGGTCACATGCTATTGTTCGACTTCCGGTAGTAGTTTCTACACGATAAAACTAATACTTTCTATATCGCTTTTCACTGAAACATATTACAAAAATATAACCTGAAAGGGGTTGCATAAAAAAAAATTCAGGTTACTACGTATTGATATTGTGGTTATTTGGCTCCGTTCGATAATGGTGTAACAGTTATCTAAACCTCACCAAATAACCACAATATCAAAACGTAGTAACCTGATAGTCTATATGCAGAAATTATTTTCACCTCAGTGGCTGAAAGATACGTTCGAAACACCAAACATACCCCCCCCCACACACACACACACACACACCACCACCACTACCACCACTACCACCACCACCGCCTACGCCCCTGTTGTAATGTTAGTATTTATATAATACTAATAAATCTGTAATGATAATATTGTCAGGTAGTATTGCTGTAATTGTTGGTTTTGTTTTAATGTTAGTATTGCCGTACATAATGTTAATATTGAAGCTGATCGCTGTAATGTTAATATTACTGTATTGGCAGTTTTGTTGTAAATTTACATTGCTGTAATGTTAAATTTTTCTATAAAATTAGCATTAGTGTAAATTTATGTTGGCCTAATGTTAGTACTACTGTACAAATAGCATTGCTATTGGTAATTAATTGTTATGGTATATAAATCGTCATTGTCGTAATTATATCGTTGCTCTTAATTTGGCATTGTTGTATCATTAGCATGTCTGGAGGTAGCGTTCCAGTATGATTAGCATTGTTGTATCATTAGCATGTCTGGATGTAGCTTTCCAGTAATATTAGCATTGTTGTATCATTAGCATGTCTGGAGGTAGCGTTCCAGTAATATTAGCATTGCTGTATCATTAGCATGTCTGGAGGTAGCGTTCCAGTAATATTAGCATTGCTGTATCATTAGCATGTCTGGGGGTAGCGTTCCAGTAATATTAGCATTGTTGTATCATTAGCATGTCTGGAGGTAGCGTTCCAGTAATATTAGCATTGCTGTATCATTAGCATGTCTGGAGGTAGCGTTCCAGTAATATTAGCATTGCTGTATCATTAGCATATCTGGTGGTCACATTCCTGTAAATATAGCGTCGCAGTATCATTAGAATCCCTGCTGTTGTTGGTTGTTTTGTTTGAATTACTGTTATAGCTTGGGGGGTGACAGGCTGAGTTTTTCCAGAATTAAACGAAAATGCCCGAATCTTGATTTAACAACGTTTATTTATATTTGTACTACTAAACCATGCTTTGTTACATAGATTACAACTAATTTTGTGAGTAGAATGATGGAAATACATGGTGAAGTCATCAGGCCAGTTCATTTTGCCCGAATGTCTCCACTGTTTTGCTCTAGCACTGAGAGGGGGTAGTTGACCCCTCGACCCTCGGTTTCGTATGCTTATAATCGTAGTTACAAATATTAATCAATCCCACACATATTCTTAATAATTCCGAAATAACAAAATAGCCAAGTACTAACACCTCATGCAAGCATAGTCGCATTCAGCGAATCCACATAGTCTGGCACGATTGGGCCATCAGAGAGATAATGCTGAAATCAGACTACCAACTGTCACGACGTAGTTGGTCAACTTGTCTATCTCTCGATTTCTTCGAATGTCCAGTTGCTGGTAGTACTAAACCAAATAACTTCCGGCTGGGTCAAAGTTCGAGGTGCACACAGCTTTTGATAGAGACGTGAACATCACAAGTCCTGTGATTGGTGATAAATGTAAGTGTGTTGGTTGTAAAAAAAAAGTTTCATCTGGGCAAAAAATGTATGCAATTTTATTTCATTTAGTACCACTGTGTCATGTATGGGGTACCTGTTAAAAAAAGTAGTCGAATATTGTGCGGAACTAGGGTAGCCATAGACGCTACCCGTTATCTCAGAAATGAGCAGCTTGACCCCCATTTTGTTTTGTTTCACTTTAAGGGTGAGGAGTGGTAGTATTTACATCCGTGGCGTGTATGTCGATTGGTATGCTGCAGGTAGGAGTTTTAGCCACATATGTTACTATTGTCGTCTATGGGATTTGATTTGGTAATATACACCCTGCTAGTTTGGACACTCTTACAACTCAATTCTAGTCGTATACATGTACCTCGATTAGTTGTTAATCTGAGCGCACCAGTCACAAGTCGGGAGTTGGGGAAATTACAACGCAACCGTCGAGTCCATGGCCAACTTCGTTGTGACAGTTGATAGTTTGAGACTAGCATTAGTTTCACAAAAACAGCAAATGTATCTGCAATATCCGTCTGGCATTACGTTACTAAGTGTTCGCCTCAATTGAATGCGCCCTGTTCCGTCGGTCGTTATTTAAACAGCCCCAGTAAAGACACATTTTTATTAGATATATGGAAGGATATTAAAATATTCGATAGTTAATTTTAAAAACGCGACCCGTTTTTTAAATTTTATTTTATTTTTTTGGTGCAACACCTCGATGAAAAAATTTGTCAGATGGCGAGTGGGCTATTTTTAGCCTATGACCCGCAAAAAGGGGTTATCCCAGAGTGCAAAGAGTATTTCACAACACAGTGATGTTAGTGAAGATCGCTCCTTTTTTGACAGTTTTGTTTTACTTATCCATCACGTCAGAAAATGGTAGTAGTGATGAAGAAAGAAAAGGTGTCTTGCCGAATCAGTTCGTGCCTGAATTTGATAGTGGTGTCGGGGTAGGGATTTAGACTAGTCGGCTGTGTGCTTGCGTCGCAGGATCGAACCACCTCGGTGGATCCATTCAACTGATTGGGTTTTCTCGTTCCAACTAGTGCATCACAACTAGTCAAAGGCTGTGGTATGTGCTTTCCTGTATGTGGGAAGGTGCAAATAAAAGATCCCTTAATGCATGTAGTGGGTTTCCTCTGATGAGTACGTGTCAGAATTACCAAATGTTTGACATCCAATAGTTGATGATTAATTAATCAATGTGCTCTAGTGATGTCGTTAAAGAAACCAAAGTGTATTCTTTAAATATTACCCATAAAAATTAATCTTAAATTTGTATGGCCATACATTTGAACGTATTTCAAAGTAAAACTTAATAAATAATTTTAGCAAAAATATTGCACCTTTAATTTTTTTTTTAAATAAAAACCTATTGCGTCAGCGTCAGACTTTAAGTGAAATAACTGCCGTGTGTTAAGAACATGATTGATGACGGCGTTTTCGGTTTTTTCATGTCTATCTGCATAATCTCACTGTCAAGCGAACTATCTCTCCATTATGTTGTCAAACTGCACACTAACGACAGTAATCAATGCCCTTTTAATGATAGCGGCGGGGTTTGGGATGTTTTCAGACACAAACATTTTCAGTTTCAGTATTATAGCGTCAGCTGGTATTTACATTGGAAAAACCTTTTTAATATTACAGAGAGAGAGAGAGAGAGAGAGAGAGAGAGAGAGAGAGAGAGAGAGAGAGAGAGAGAGAGAGAGAGAGAGAGAGATGGGGAAGAAGACAAGAACAGGGGGGTGCTCAAGCATATTTTCTTT
Organism: Gigantopelta aegis; assembly: GCF_016097555.1. Taxonomy (NCBI): domain Eukaryota; kingdom Metazoa; phylum Mollusca; class Gastropoda; order Neomphalida; family Peltospiridae; genus Gigantopelta; species Gigantopelta aegis. Next base: position 25,201,140 of record NC_054704.1, read on the forward strand.
TCTTTTTTCAATATATGGTCCAGGGCAGTATGCTCCAAACCCCGACCTCTCTAGCGACCGGCGATGAGACAAGTCACGGAAACCTGCGCTCTCGAGTTTAACCACCACCACCACCCCCCCCCCCCCCCCCCCCCCCCCCCCCCCCCCCACCTGGGGTTAATGATTGCTTCTTTTGGAGCACTGTTGGAGTACCGAATCATTAGAATTGTGAACTAAATTATTGCAATCAAGAACACTGGATTTTAATTGTTGCTCCCGGCTGATACCCGATGTGCTTTGGGAATTTATTTCTTGTCAGTAGTGTTTCCCTAGGCTACATACTCAGGCTAAGACCTCTTTTGTGAATTGTGGTGTTAGTCGGCACATTCCCATTATTTTGTCAAATGATCAATTGTAATCTACTAACTGCTGCCGATTATGACATAATAATAAATAGGTACGTTTGTTGGCAGATCGGGTATCAGCTGGGAGCAACAATTAAAATCCAGTGTTCTTGATTGCTGTAATTTAGTTCACACTAATTGGTCTGATTGCTAGCCCCTAAGTAACTAAAGTCTAAGTTATTGCATAAATGCAGGTGACACAATAACAATGAATTGAATAGTATATACACAGCTATATATATTTCATTTTAATATAGTTGTAAATGTTACACTGTGACAAATATCACAATTTACCTGATAGACATTTTCCAAATTATAACAATTTACTTACCATATCATAATTTATCTGATAATTTTTAAGAATACAAATTTACTTACCATATTATAATTTACCTGATAGACACTTTTAAGAATACAAATTTGCTTACCATATTATAATTCACCCGATAGACACTTTTAAGAATACAAATTTACTTACCATGTCATAATTTGCCTGCTACTATGTAACAGTATTTAGATCAGTATCTGCACGTCCCTTTCTATCTCGCCAACATGATACTACAGCTTCCATACACTTTAAACTTCCACGAAGCACTGTTCCTGCACTCATTTTAACACACACTCTCACACAAACACAAAATGGTTCACACTAACGGAGGCGCCACATTTACAGCACGACTGGCGGAGTGGTAAATAAATCATCAGACCATGTGCGTTACGTCGATTAGCGTCCGTCCGTCCACACGTCCGAGCGTCCAGACGTATTCTTCAGAGAATAGATGTGTTACTCTGGCATTTACCCCACTTGCGATATCTGGCTGTAGACTCGCACTGCCGTTAGTGTGTGTAATTGTTTTATTTTAGACCACATTGCTACATTTAATTGGATTGTCAGGCCTGTTTCAGATCGGATCACACGAAGGAGGCAGGGAGTAGCGAGGGAAAAATTTCAATTTTTAAAAATGCATTATTATTATTATTATTATTATACAATGGTGGGTCTGCTAATATTATTTTTCTGTATGCATGCAAAATTTAAATAAAAATATATTTATGAATACGGGTGTAAATAAAATAGGTTTTTTGTGTGTGTAGGTACACACAAAAGAAACCTCTTACCCTCCCCCCTCCCCAACATCCGTCCCCATTTCATCAATAGTGGAACAGCTCTAACGCGGTATAACTGACATTTTGATCATCGACGTGGTTCTGAATATTTTATAATTATCGCACGGTTCGTGTAGCAGGTTGCATTTATAAAATCCAATAATACGATTATACTTTTACAGACACTGTATTTGTGGCAGACCCGACCACATACTATGATATGCATAATATATAGAAATGGTTTATGCCCAGTGCTCAGACTGATTGTATGCATTCAGTACTGGTATTGGAGGAAATTATTAAATGAATTAATAAAATAGTATATAAAATAGTCAATTCGATATTGTAGTAATAGATACCCGGTAGGTGAATATAAGTGTGCAAGAACATGCATGATATATACACACACACACACACACACACACACACACACACACACACACACACACACACACACACATACATACATACATGACAGGTCCATCCACTGTTTAATGCACGTAAGCGGGATCGACCGCGTAGATTGTAGGCCCATGCATGTGGTTGAGTTAAAGAGCATCCATTTTATGGATGCCTCGATAGCTCAGAACGCATCGTGATGAGTCTGCAATTTGCGGGCGATTCGGTGCCACAGGTGCCACTACTGCAGAACAAACAACAAGATCTTTTGATCAATGTAGTCTAAGTTCTCAGTTCAAAACAAGTCTATTGATCAATGTAGTCAAAGTTCTCAGTTCAAAACAAGTCTATTGATCAATGTAGTCAAAGTTCTTATCAACAACAGTTCTTGTTTATGCATGGCAGGCTGGAATGGCAGCGGGAATTGCACACTAATCTGGCTTTGAAGCATTTACATCGATTTGTCTGACACCTCTTACTTCCAGCACAGTTACTTCTTGTGAAACCTTGTCCACCGCATCTTGACGCAGGGAAATGTCCTTATCTGTACAGACATCAATGGGTGAATACAAGGTCGTAGCACACACATCGAATTGGTTTCTGAGTACTTTCGATCCAATATTCCTCCTTTTACAGCAATTGTATACAACTCGTTGTCACTGCACTCTGTCACAACTCCGATGATGTTCCTAAGATCTGCACGTCCTCTGTCAACTGAAGGAATGGGCACTGTCACATTGCTTCCGATTTGCACACTAGAAAATATAATGCGACTTCGTTTGACCATTCTCTCTGCCTGCTGGAACTGGGCATCTCTGGCACTCTCTCTCTCTCTCTGCAGCCTAATTTCCTCCTGGCGTACAGAGATGGGTGAGACTGGTACAGGTTCTGCTTCCTCGCTGGATTGCTCGACTGGGTTTGGATGGAATACTGCAGACAGGAGGTCGTGTTCAGTTTGCAACCTTGCAATGACATCTTGGGGGAGGCTGGATGATGTCAATCCTACCTTCGCATCGGCATCAAACAGAGCAGTAAAGGGAGAACACTTGATTCCAGTGTGATGGCTTGAGTTCTTTTGAAATTGCACAAACTTGAGTCCAACAGTCCAGTCACGTGTGTCATTGTCACTCATCCATGCAATCAACATATCTTTTATGTCGCAGTTGGCTCTTTCCACTGAACCCTGTCTCTGGGGTTGTCTCGGCTTCCCATGAACGATGACGAGCTCAGACCACATCTGCTTCAACTCAGTGATAACTTGCGCTGTGAATTCGGACCCGTTGTCACTTTGTAGTATTGAAGGGGCTCCCAGCAGAAGGTAGATGTCCAGCAACTGGTAAGCTACTTCCGATGCACGCTTGAGAGGACGCAGGATGCAGAACTTGGTAAGATGGTCTTGTACACCATGATCCATTTGTGTTGACCTTGGCACATAGACTGCATGTCGATGAAGTCAACTTGCGCTCTGGAACTGAAGTCCTTAGACAGGATTGGTTTGACGACAATTCCCTTGGTAGTTGTCCGTTTCCGTTTTCTCTGGCACTCGATGCACATGGACTTGAACAAGGTAATAGCATCCTGGGTGATGTTGGCGTACTTCTTGTTGATCTCCTAGAGCATCTCGTCTTGTACTCCATGACCAGTAGCGATGTGGGCGCGCTTGATGATGTCAAAGGTCTCCTCGATGGTAGCGAAGTACATGTTCCTGGTTTAGCTTCTTTCTGATGAGCTTTTGAACGTCCCCACACTGCAGTAGTTCATATGTCTTAAGCAAGTAAAACTTACGCGGTGATTTCTTGGGTGCCTGGGTGGCTTCCAGCAACTCGCCAACAGTCTTAATGTATTCGTCCTTAGGTAGGAAGATACACTTATTCTCTCCATAACTCGGGTACAGCGAACGCCTGAAAGTCTCCTCTAGATCCATTTTGCTAGTGACAGAGAATACCATTCACCAGGATATTTATACCTACCAATCAAATGAAGCCAGTCAAAGGAAATCAGCAGCCTAAATCAAGCATTGTTTTTCCAACTAATCCCATCTGCGTTCTAGCAGGCTGGCACAACTTTATAGTGCACACTCTATTGTGCTTTAAAGACAGGATTAGTTAAAACAGCAGTGGTGGATTATACAGATTAACTGTAACATTGTCTATGAAATGATTTAACAATGAACATGTACATCAACGGTATTGTGACCAATCAAGGAGAACTTGGACTACATTGATCAAAAGACTTGTTTTGAACTGAGAACGTGGACTACATTGATCAAAAGACTTGTTTTGAACTGAGAACTTGGTCTACATTGATCTAAAGACTTGTCAATACCATTCTGCACGTTTCAGGTAATCTGTATAAATTAGTGAAGTATATTTCAGGTAATATGTATATTACCTGATTTTTCAGCTAATATACATATTACCTGAGTGAAACAGGTAATATACATATTAGCTGAAAAAATCAGGTAATATACATATTACCTGATTATACAGATTAACTGTAACATATATACATATATATACACACCAGAGATGGGGTAATCAGTAATCGTAATCGATTGTAATCGATTACATGTTTTCATGTAATCGCAATCGTAATCGATTACATTGTTTGAGAATGTCATGTAATCGTAATCGTAATCGATTACATTGCTAATGTAATCGTAATCAGCGATTACTTTCATGATTACTCATAATTATTTACTAAACTTAGATGTGTTTAGCATCAACTCCAGTAATAGTGCCTATAGTTAGAAGCAGTACCGGTCAGTCAGTGGAACTGATCTCCCATTGTCTACTACTCTCATAGTAGAACTATTATCTGCCTTGAGAAACAGGGGATCATAACGTCTGGATAATCAAATGAATGTTACCCTGGGGATGAAGACACACATTCACATAATCTATCGTGTTTACGTTTACTATAAAACCACTTGAATGAATACAGTGTTCTAGCTAGCAATATATAAAAGGGCGCTGTACCATGCCCCAGTTTTGTGTCCTAGTTTATTGCCGTAAAAAAAAAACGAATAATATATATATATATATATTTGTTTTTATAATAAAACACTTGCGTTCCTCTGAATGCATATACAGCGTTATCACCGGTCTGAATTCAACTAAGAAACGCTTGACAATATCCCGTTCTGGTACAGTGGCAAACTTTCTTTTCTTTTGTTAGTGGTTACGACTGCAGACGGGCAGCCAGCCAATCGTATCAAGCTTGATTCCATGGGCAGTCAACCTCACCCTGTCGCAGACACAACTACAAATAACGTAACTAATTAAGCAAACACCCAGTTGAAAGTAGTCTTTCACGATAAAACTTGGTTTATTTTAATTTAAAATAGCTTAATATATTAATACGTCTGATAAAAATTCCCGAAAGCTGATTTTAATAGATGTTCTACGAAACGCGGCGCTTCTAATGATACCAAAATAAACACGCCCAGACCAAGATACTTGTAAATTTTCACCGATACACTTGGATCCTTATAATATGGCATAAAGCAAGCATGACTGCAAATCGATTCATTAATAATAGTCATTGTTAGAATGTCAACAATTAAATGCAATGAGCAACTTGTGCACATGTATATATGTATGCAGATATCAATTTAATTATTTATTTACTTGTGTGTTCTTTTCTTTCGTTCTTTATTTCTTCATTTATAGATTTTTTTAAAATAATAATTTATTTTAATTTGTGGATGGTATTTAATGGTATACGTTCTACAAACAATAAACAAAAACAAGTTATAGTGATCAGACAGTTTGCAATTACTAATTATGGCTTATTTCAATAATATAAAAAATATATATGTTATGCATTAACAATAATTATACCTATGGGTATGGGTACCTTTTCGTCAGTAATCCAAATTTAAGAATAATAAATCTGGTTTTGGAAACTGATTCCCTCCCTGTAGTATTATAAATGTTTGAAATAATTTAATAAATAATCCAAAATTATCTATTATGTCTTTCATGGTGGTAACATCATTTCATTATTTGTGTAGATTTGTGGAAATATAATCATGATTGTAATCATGATTGCTAGACAATGTATTCGCAATCGTAATCGATTACTTTCAATTATCTTGTAATCGTAATCGTAATCGTAATCGTAATCGTGATATTCTAAAGTAATCGTAATCGATTACTTTTGTCAAGTTATCGCCCCATCTCTGATACACACACACACAAGCGAGCACAGTTGTGTCGATATCGTGAAAACTCAAACTGTCAGTCAAATATGTAAAATAAAAAATGTTAACAGAAACAATTTTACATTTAAAAATGACATAGAAATCGTAAATTTTGTTTTTAATTAAGACAGTGAAAATTGTTCTGCAATGAAAAATGAATCAAATTAATCAATCAATTAGCCAATCAATAAAAAGTAGCGCTGTACACATGCTTACTGGATCTGCCGGATCAAGTTAATAATTGTTTACAATTTCCACAATCGCCTGACGCGCGGACAGTCTAGGATCGATTCCCGTCGGTGGGCCCATTGGACTATTTCTCGTACCAGCTAGTCCTCCACAAATGGTGTAACAAAGGCCGTGGTATATACTACCCTGCATGTCTGGGGGATGCTGCATATAAAATACCCCTTGCAGCTAATCGATGTATTTTTCCAAAAAGTTATATTATCCTCTGAATATCATTTTCTAAGCTAAAATACATACATACATTTGCCAAACGCATATTATAAATAAAAACAATTAAACAAATGAAGACATAGATCCTGTTGTACAGGTAGGACTAAACCAAATAACTTCCGGCTGGGTCAAAGTTCGAGGTGCACCCAACTTCTGATAGAGTAGAAGTGAACACCACAAGTCCTGTGATTGGTTATAAATGTGAGTGTGTTGGTTGTAAAAAAATTAGTTTCATCTGGGCTAAAAGTTTATGCAATTTTATTTGATCTAGTAACCCTGTGTCAAGTAGTCTTGTGCTTGAAACATGTATGGGGTACCTATAAAAAGAAGTACTCGAATTTTGTGCGGAACTAGCGTAGTCATAGACGCTACCCGTTATCTCAGAAACGAGCAGCTTGACCCCCAATTGTTTTATGATTCACTTTAAGGGTGAGGGGTGGTAGTATTTATATTCGTGGCGTTTATGTCGATTGTTACGCTGCTGGTAGGAGTTTTAGCCACATATGTTACTATTGTCGTCTATGGGATTTGATTTGGTAGTATACACCTTATAAAGCAAACTATTCGTACACCCAGTAGCACTATTATTACCAGTATTATAAATAAGTATTATAAACTTAAGTCATACTTAACAGAGCAGAGTTTTGCAGATATGTTAAATATGTTAGATATGTTGCACTGGGGTCAAAATGTGTTCCGAAACATGCCACGTCCGTAACAGGTTTTCACTAACTAACTAATGTAATGAGTACAGAATGATCTTCAATAGTAATTATTATACAGACTTGTACACAAGGTATTATATAGTCATAATCCATCATCAAAAGAAACTTGAACAAAAAACATTTAATTCTACATGTATAAATATATAGATTTTTGTGCAAAATGCCACATCCATAACGCTGGATTTACCCACATAAGGTTACACACGAATCACTACGTATTATTACATGGATTACAACTAATTCTGAGGGTAGAATGGTGGAAATACATGGTAAAAAGGTCTTAGGTTAGCATATTGTGCCCGAATATCTGTATTGCTTTTGCCCGAACTTGAGTGTTTGCTCCAGCACTAGTGGGGGGTAGTTGCTCCCTCCCCTGCCCCCTGTCTCGTACGCTTATGGTTACAATATGTTGAGTGCTTCATTGAATAAAAATTTTTTTGCAAATGGTCAATTCTCAGAGGGCTGTTCAAACGGAACGTTACTGTCTTTTCTGATGTTATTTCCAATCTTCGTCTCCCTCGTTCTATCGCCTCTGTTGTTGCTATAATTAGTGGTGTGTATTGTATTTCGTTTGTCGCATATTTGTTGAACATTTGCAATTCTAATTATAAACGCAAGTTGATTTCTGATTTGATTTGGAAATTATTGGAATGTTTTAGGACTCGCATACTATATAATCATACACATTTCATGTATGCTAATGTAAATGCAAATAAAAGTACATGTTTATAGGTTAGACTATACCAAATAAAATCCCATAGGCGACCATGTTAATGTTTGTGTTTAAAAACACTATATACAATATATCAACCAAACTATGACCTATAAATATTAGTACTACAACCACTACCTCAAAGTATTAACTGCAGAAAATGGTACCTCTCAAGGCTCATTTTCGGTATAACCAGATGTTTCTACAATACCCTAGTTTTGCACAAAATTTTAGTATTTTTTTATAGGTACCCCATATATGTTCCAAGCACAAAGCTACTTTACACAGTGTTACTAGATCAAATAAAATTGCATAAATATTTAACCCAGATGAAACTTCTTTGTTTTTTACAACCAACACATTCACATTTATAACAGTTCACAGGACTTGTGGTGTTAACTTCTCTATCAAACGTTCGGTGTACCTCGAACTTTGACCCAGCCGGAAATTATTTGGTTTAGTGCTACCTATATACAAACGTATTTAGCTTTAACATGAACAGAGCTCAAAACGTTAAACGTAATAGGCATTTCCGCTTTCTATTCGCACACGTTACTTGAATCGCAACCTCGCTATTTAGCTACATGTATTTAAAACAGAACATCCACATTTATCTCTCTTACTGTCGCGCACCATTCTTCGATATATGTTTGGCTACAGACACTAATATAGTTTACATAAGCATGTGTTATTTACCGCTGTAACATTCGAAAGCTTGACACTGGTCCACCATTTTGCGTTACACGTGTCAATATATACAGCGACAGATTGGTACATTGTATGAAAACAGTTGATGGCAATCGTTGAAATATGATAGCGGTAACACCTGACTTTAAATGAACTGTTAGATGTGTTTGTATTAATAAATAATATATTGCAGTGACGCGAGATTTCAGTTTAAAGCAGTAATAAAGTAGTTTTACTCTCTTTATTTTAGGATTTTTGTTGTTAAAAATGTCAGAATATAAAAGTGTAAAGATATTATTAAATGACATTTTGGTCGTGTTTCCAAACACCATAAATCAACTTCTTTTGCTTACTGTTAAAGGGACAGACCCTAGTTTCAGCACATGAAAATTCACACTAAGTTTAGTTCATCTGCAAACCTGTAACACATTTGGATAAAGTTACGTTTGAGTGAAACATGAGTCTCTGACTTTGAAATGGTAAAATACCCTCTAAAAATAGATTAAAACTCGACTCCATAACTGTTACTTTTCAGACGCACGTACGTTTTTAAAAATATGAGAAATGCTTTTTGTGATATTAGAAACACCAGGATGACAAAAAACACTTTGAATGTACGGAAATGGATAATCTAAACAATAAAATCTAAATAAAGTAAATTTTAATTATCAAAACGGCTCTAATAGTAAAAAATGCCTTAGTGTTTAAAAACTGTCCCTTTAAGAGTAGCGATTTTTATTAAAAGTAATGAATATGGTTAGCGTCACTTTTGGTAAATATGGCTGTTTTAGACTTGAATACGTCATGGTATTGGCTATAAATTATATTTACTTTGATCACGAAGAATCAGCAATGGCAGGTGTTAAATTAAAAATGAAGTAAAATTCGGTAGTTCCCACAGATTCCCACACCAAATTATTATCACATATAACTACTGCCGCATGTCACTGTCAGTGATATTTGTCGTGAAACAGAATAGAATAGAATAGAATAGAATAGAATAGAGTATATGTTTAACGACACCCCAGCACGAAGAATACATCAGCTATTGGGTGTCAACTATGGTAAATGCAAAACGTATGTGTTGTCGTGAAACAGTCACAACAATATCTGTCTTAATTGAGCGACAACGCAGTTAACATATTCAAAATCATATCTCTGTTCCATGCCTCTGAAAAATTGCGAGAACGATTGTTTTGTTCGCGCATCGCTACAACATATTTTTTGTTCGCTCGAAATTCGGATCACCATTTACTTGGATATAAAGGGTTACGCAAAAAGGAAATGGGTTACATAGATTTATTTCTGCGTAACCGATAAATGGGTCAAGCAGATTTTCAGTTCTCCGAGGCCTGACTGTTCAAAGTAGAGTTTAAAAGAGGTTTTGACAATGTCGTGAATAACTAACAGGTTACAAATCATTGTTACAGGGTGTATACTACCAAATCAAATCCCATAGACGACAATAGTAACATATGTGGCTAAACTCCTTCTTGCAGCGTATCAATCGACATAAATGCCACGGATATAAATACTGCCACCCTTCACGAACAAAATGGGGGTCACGCTGCTCATTTCTGAAATAACAGGTAGAGTCTATGACTACCCTAGTTCAGCACAAAATTCGAGTACCTTTTTCACAGGTACCCCATACATGTTTCAAGCACAAGGCTACTTGACACTTTGGTACTAAATGAAATAAAATTGCATACATTTTTGGCCCAGATGAAACTATTTTTTTTACAACCAACAGACTTACATTTATCACCAATCACAGGACTTGTGGCGTTCACTTCTCTATCAGAAGTTGGGTGAACCTCGAACTTTGATCCAGCCGGAAGTTATTTGGTTTAGTACTACCTACAAATGACCATCACATACCGATAGCAACACACCACTGTCACACGTTACTACTACAAAACACATTACAGTCAAATCACTTTCACAAATATTACTTTTACAAATCAATGTCGCAAATGTAGCATTCCGCAGCAAAAATAGTAGTAATCATGCTGAATGAGTCAACAAAGCGCATTAATACAACGTGAAAGCAGGTTCCGTATCACACATGGTGTCCAGTGTGCGTCCTCCTGGGAAATTACCGCTAAGTGTTAACAACGATGAAAGGAATGTTTGTTTAACTAAGCTACAATGTTTAATCAGGAGTTATGAGGTGTTAAACTGCATGTAGTAATACTTGTAGTGCTGGGGTTTTGGCGAGAGAACAGAAAACGCAATTGCCTTATAAGTTTCCCTGTTCCAATCAGTGCGCCACGACTGGTATATCAAAGACCGTGGTATGTGCTGTTTTGTGTTGGGGAAAATGCATATAAAAGATCCTTTGAAGCTGACGACAAAAAGTAGCGGGTTTCCTCTACGTGTCAGAATTACCAAATGTTTGACATCCAATAGCCGATGACTAATTAATCAATATGCTCTAGTTGTGTCGTTAAACAAAACAAACCTTAACTTTCTCCTCGGAGAGAGCATCATATATGTCGGGTCATAACAGCGAGTGACAGGGGCAGTTGACGGTGTTCTCAGAAAATAAATGCCTTTTTATTATTTCTGTTTAGAAGCGCTTTGTTTATTTATTTTAATTCGTGTCCCGATACTGGTTTCTGCCACTACCCCACACTCCCCGATGCGGCCCTTAAACGAGGTCCTTTCAAATGCCAGTCATAATGTACTGAATTATTGGTGTAACTTGCACACATCCACTCAGCATACAGTCAAACCTCCTATTGCGGCCACCTATATTAAGCAGCCACCTGTGTTCAGAGGACACCTTTTTATTCTCGCAAATCATACTCCCTCTGGTGGTTGTTCAATGCAGTGTTGGCTATATATCATTTGGAATGGGACAAAAAGTGTAAGGTTCTATTGAACAGGATCGATATTACGACCTAAATGTCAAACCCTGCACTAGGGTAACGTTAATTTGTGAGAGCAGGATGCGACCAATCGTAAAATCAGTGTTATGGGAACATGCTCGGAGATATATTAAACGTTGAGATAACCCAGTTTAATTATATTTTTTAATCTGTTTCAGGCACACCGGGCGAGCGTTTTACCACTGGGCTACGCCCCGCCCCGCCCCTCCATGTGTTCCAAACGACGTGTTGTAGAGAATGGCACGTGACCTAGAGGACGAGAAAAGAAACCCGATGCCGCTTCATTGTCTCTCATATTATCGATTATTGGCTAGGGATGTTTAACATGCATTGTCTAACAGACAGGGTCATTAAAGTGACTGGTCCTAGTTTTTTAACACTAGTATTTTTAAATGTTAGATCTGTTTTTATTACTTGAAATTAAACATTGCTTGTATTTTATTGTTTACACTGTGTCAATTTCTGTAAATTCAAAGTGATTCTGACCATACTGGTGTTTGTTCATGAAATAACATGAAATGCAGTTTTTGTTATTCTATGAGAAGTAATGGTTATGGAGACGAGCTCTACATGTAGTCTACTTTCCCCGTTCAACATCACAGACTATAGTCCTGTTCATTTCTTTAGACCCTAAGTGTTTTTCAAATGTTACGTTTAATTCCTATTCAATCCTTGTTGTCTTTGCATTTGCATGAACACAAACCCAACACCGACAGGTTTTATATACAATTCATCATCTAAAATGCACGAAGTTGACTTTATTTCCATTTTACAAAATTATCTGTATGTTTTGAATGCAGGTTCTTTCTCCTATAAATAACTACGGCTATTTGTATAACAAAAGATTAGGATACGAGGCTACGTAAAGGCCATTATAGCTTGTTTCATTGAATCAAGGTTATGCATGTTTTGGAATGTAAAATGTGTACCAGATTTGTCTAACCTTTTCTTTAAACATATACCTAAAAATATATGTAGCCATTCCATGTACATGCAGTATATTGAATCAATTTTGCCAATACATTATTCATTTGAATTTTATTTTATTAATTATATATGTACATACCGTACCTAACCTAACACAATTGGGGTGTAGTAACAAACACAAATCAGTTGAAACAAGGTCGGGGTGTTATAGAGTTCACAGTCTGTTAGGTCCTCCGCTTTCCACAATTGTTTTAATTGGGATCCCTTGTAGTCAAATCTATAGTATTTATGATGGTGCATGGGGGAGGTGTACTTTTGTAATGCGCAAAGCAATTTTGTAAACCAAAAAGTTATTGTTCAGACTTTTTCGGGGGTTCCACCACTTGCCCATCCCCTAAACACGGCCCTGCATGTCCAAAATACGATAACATTGCTTGTACACATCAAGTCGATGGTCAGTAACATATTATTTTCGACATATAATCTATGATTGCACGTGCTGTGGTAGCATTGCGTAAACCACATGAAATACAAGTATAGAAGGGTATATAAGTTCACAGAAAATGTATTACTGGACATTCCATACATTATTGTTATTGGAGTAAAATATGGGTAAACTGAAAAGCATTTCAGTTGATGTAAAATCTTGTATTAAGAACGTCAGTGTGGTAGACCTAGATATCCTGTCCTGGCCGAAGGAACCGGCTGAGGCCGGTACCTGTGCTCAGGACAGGCGTGCGCTACAACAGCTTGCTCTGAATGCGCACGTTAAACCAGTTTCCAAGTTTCCAAGACCTAGCTTATCGAATTGTCGAACAAGTTGCCGCTGCACTTAAAGTGTCGGTTTCAACAGTGAAAAGAAGTATAAAAAAATCTAAACGCTACCAATCCGAGCACAGAATACATTGTTAAAGAACCTGACGAAAAACTCATCGTTTTGTTTAATAAGATGTTATTAGCCAACGAGTACACTGTTTTCATAGAGAGGGCGAATTACTTACATTACATAAGATTAATTTAGCTTTGAGGGAGGAATGAGGAATCAACATATCGATATCAACATTACGTAGAAAACTTCAAGACCTCGATTTTAACTATCAACATATTTCTACAACTGGGAAAGTGATTTTGAGGACTCCAATATATCAGACAGGAGACTCTCCTATCTCCATGAAGTATCCAGTTTACGAGAACAGGGGTATTTAATAGTATATCAAGATGAGACATGGGTGGGCGTTAACCATACAACATCCCAGCACTGGGCATATATCCATCCGGGCACAAGCACCGCCAATCACCTGCTCATTGAGTTCCTAAACGACTTATTATCTGTCATGCTGGCTGTAATAAATATGGACTGATAGATGGTTGCGACTTGGTATTTGAAGCTAAAAAAACAGACGGAGATTACCATGGTGAGATCAATCATGGAAAGTTTATTAAATGGTTTGAAGAACAACTTATGCCTTCTTTACCAGAGCCTTCTGTCATCGTCATGAATAATGCTAGCTACCACAACAAAATAACTGACATAACACGATGTCCTACACTTTACGCCAAGAAGGTCGACACACAGTCGTGGCTACGAACCAAAAAAATATCCTTTTGATAATAACATGACAAAACCAGTTCTTTATGATCTTGTGAAAAGTAACAAATGTGCACCGCACTTTGTTACTGATGATATTGTCGAATGTCAAGGACACTTATGCCTAAGACTGCCGCCAAGACATTCGGAACTGAATCCAATAGAACTGATTTGGAGTCATAATGATGGTGAAATTACCACGGTAAGGAAAGAACTGACACTTGGTTTGAACTCTGGCACATAAACAAACTTCTCTGACGCCGCTAAACAAGTAATAAAGATCGAAGAAGATTTCAGAAAGCAAAATAGTTTTATAAGAAATAAAATGTCACCTGTAATAGTCTTCCTTAACGAAGACAGTGGTGAAGTAATGAGTTCGTTGAGTGATTAAGTTGCTTATCCGTGCCCATCAAACATACAACGTGCAATGCATTTATTAACTCTTTAACACTGAAATCAATTTATTCCCATAACATTCATTATCAGTCACTATCAAACAACCTATCAATTGAACAAATATAAACGTGTATTACAAAACAGGGACAGTCAATATAAACCATATAAAATACACCTACATACAAAGCCAGAGGTGGACGAGAGGTTGGGCAGAGGGCCACGGTTCCACCAATCGTGTGTATACAATATTCTAGCCACGTGCGTGTGCAATAAGTCACAATGAACATCACGAGATTAAGACCTCACCCAACCCCCTCACTAAAAGGGAACGTGGCCTTCAGATGAACACTTGCCCGTGCATTAGTAAATAATAAATATTATATCTTATTCATGGACATACAACCTGACAGTCATAATGTATCAACCTATCTTATAGTTACTTTACAGTGTTTTATCCCCAATAGCACCCAAACTTATTTATTTTTAAGTTTTTTAATAGCGGGGACCCAAAACCCGGTTTTGCTTTTGAAAAGGTGGATGAGATAAGTTTTAATTTTTTGTGTATTCTGTAATATATATTGTTTGACAAAAATAGAGGGGAGGCGTGTCACCTGGACTCCCCGCCTGAATCCGCGCTTGAATTGTTTATTGACTTATGTTTCCAAATTGTTTCTAAAATATAGGTCATACTACAATATATTCCGCTTGAAACACACTATAGAGTGATGTTTTTGTTATGCAAATAGCCGTAGTTATTTATTGGAGAAACAACCTGTATTCAAAATATACACAGATTTTTGTAAAATGGAAATAAGTCAACTTGGTGCATTTTAGATGATGAATTGTATACACAAAGAAAAAAGTTAAGCACCCCTAGATGTAATTAGTACTGAAATAGCCCCATTCGTAAAAACTGCAAATTACGTGACGAATATGTCAAGAATGGTGTTCCGTTGAAATAATAGGAGAGTACAATGACAACTACGACATCCCACAACAGAACGACATGCACGTCCATCATGCCACCCATGCTTTGCTCAAAATGCAGTATCAATACCATGCAGTTGTTGCCATTTAACATCACTGGCTTGCATTGTTGAAGTTTAATCGTTGAATATGGCACGTCAACGGTTATCAGAGGCCCAAAGATGGCGTATTATTAGTATGCATGCGACCGGCATGACCTTCAAAAGTATAGGACGTCAATTGGGGTATCATTACACCATAATCAGCAGACCGATACGAAAACACGGGCGTACCAATGCTGTAAAGGATCTCCCACGGTCAGGGAGACCGCGCATGACGTCACAGCGCGAGGGCAGGGCCCTGCTTCGGCTCGTACATCATTAACCCTTTGCTACGTCTCCTGTTCTGAAGAGCCAATGGTTACCCAATAGACGGATGTCAGCCAGAACAGTGAGGATTGAAGGCCAGAAGGGTCACCAAGCGTCCCTTTCTTGCTAATCATCATGAGAGACGCCGTTTAGCGTGGTGTTTGGCCCAGAGAGGTTGGAATCAAAGGTCCTGGCGAAGAATCCATTGGTCCGACGAAAGCCGGTTCCTGCTCCATGTCACAGATGGCCGACTGAGAGTTTGGAGACATAAAAATGCTGTCTACACACCCAGGAACATACGACCTATGACCTTGTATGGTGGAGGTTCAGTAATGGTTTGGGGTTGCCTATCACATGATTGTAAGCTGGATCTTGTCACCACCCAAGGCAACCTCAATGGTGATCGGTACATTCGTATCGTCCGTAATGGTTTGGGGTTGCCTATCACATGATTGTAAGCTGGATCTTGTCACCACCCAAGGCAACCTCAATGGTGATCGGTACATTCGTATCGTCCTGCAACCAATTGTTGTGCCGCATTTTGACAACCATCCACTCGCCACCAGACCTCTGTACATGGATGACAAAGCTAGGTCACATCGTTCCCGAGCAGTAACAGTTTTACTCTAAACTGAAGCTGTGAAGACCCTGCCCTGGCCGGCCATGAGTCCTGACCTAAACCCGCTAGAGCATGTTTGGGACATTTGGGGCGTTGAGTACAGGCAATGACCCCACCTGTACAGACTCTGGCACAATTAGAGGCAGCTTTTCATCGAGAATGGCAGCAGTTGTTCATGCAGCAGATCAGACGACTTACTGGAGGGATGAGACGAAGGGTGGAAGCTGTCATCCGGGCACGTGGTGGGTTTACCCGTTATTGATGATTTGTGACATGAATGTCATCTGTGAACTTCAAATGACATTTTTCATCATCAACCATGATGTTGACTTGTGTTTCTGACTCTGCACCTCCATACTTATTGTGCCTCAGTTTTTGGCTCAAATACAGCAGATTGGAATTCTTCTCAGAATCATGATTAAAATTTCAAAATTGGATACACTTGTTATGTTTTCTTACTGTCAAAGATGTATTCTGGCAAAACACATTTGTTTTTCCGAGGTTATGTTATCAGGTTTTCAACGCCAAACCTCGTAAGACAAGTCATTGTGAAAAATACAGGGGGTGCTTAACTTGTTTCTTTGTGTATATATGAAATATGTCGGAGTTTGGGTTTGTTTTCACGCGTATGTAACGAAAACAAGTATTGAATAGGAATTAAACGTAACATATGAAAAAAACTTAGGGTCTAAACAATTGAACAGGACTTTTTAAATATAGTTTCACTGTTCGGTAACTTTATTCACATGTGCAACAGGTTTGTAGATTAGCTCAATTTAGTTTCCATTTTCGTAGGCTGGAACTAGGGTTTGCCTTTTTAGGTCAGGTCAGGTCATAGGTTTTAACATGCACATTCAGAACAAGATGTCGTAGCGCACGCCTGTCGTGGGCGCAAGTGCTTGCGAAGCAAGCTCTTCCGTCTAAGACAGGGAGGGGGGAGGGGGTGGTTGTCTTCTCGCTTACGACTTGGCACATGGAGCACCGAAGACCGGCTGTGGCTGGCCGAGGCAGAGGCGGAAGAGGCGGCGGTAATAATTTTGAAATTTCTCACAAGGAGAATTAAGCCAAAAAGTTGAAGTAATTTGTTGCGTTATGTCCGAAATATTGCTGGTGATTAAACGCAAATTTAGACGGTTCGGCCAAAAATTTAAAGGGTGTCGGATTTTCAAAATTTAAGCCTAAACGTACCGACCTATACGAACCAGGGTAGCCTTAAGGGCTGGTGCGGTGTTCAAGCGTCGCTGTCGCTGTCGAAGTTGGGGAGGTGACGCATCTCCCTCTGGTACCTGCTGACGATGTCCCCGTAGTGCTGCGCGAACACCCTGCGCAGCATGTCGTGGGTCTGACGGTGTGTGGAGCCTTCCCCCACGTATGCTTGCTGATATACACCGTCGTGCTCCATCGTCAGCATGGTACTCAGTGCACCGGTGCGGGATTCCACGCTGTTGATATGGAAGCTGCCCCGTTGTCGATCGTACCGGTGCGGGAATACTCCTGTGGTCGGTGTTGTGGGCAGCTGCTCCAGTGTTGGGGCGTACACGACCAGGGGCTTGGTCCCTATCTGGTTTACGCAGCGTCTAACTGCGGATGTGGCCGATCCCAGCTTTCCAGCTGGGCGGTATCCCTCTGCGCTGGGTCTGTTTGGTGCGACCACCGGTTCGATCCCTTCCAGCGGCGCCATAATATTGGCCCTTAAAAGGGCCGGCGGGTGGGGGTGTCGAACTGGGGAGGTAGAGACGTCGGGGCTGGCCGGCGGGTCCACTTCGATTCGATGCGGGCTCGTCGGTCTGCGGCGCGGCGGTTACGGCGTCTTCGGCGTCAACGGCGGCGAAGGAACCTCTACCGTCGGAGTAGCCACCGACTTTGGTCCTCCCAGTGCCGTTTCTTCCGTGCTCGTCCCTTTCTTCCGTCTCTGGCGTCTTCGCTTCCTGGTCGCTGGTTTCGGTTGGTGGCTTACGTACACTAGTGTAACGTAAGCCCTCCCGCTCTTCTGTGACAGCTTATACCCTGTCAGCGTGCCCAAACTCTGGATCGTTAGCCCCAAAAGTTGGGGGAGATCCACAGAGCAGGACACGACTTCTAGCTTCTTAGCAGCAAAGGGCATCTTCTTCGGTTGAGAGCTGGAGCGGGAATCGTCGCCTGCTCCTTCGTCCAGGCCTTTTATATACCAGTCGTGGTGCACTTGTTGGAACGGGAGGGGGGGAATCTATAAGAATTGATGTCTACAGTTACGATCTATCGCATCTCAGTCGAGCGCTCTCTATCTTCTATCTTGGTTACAAGTTTTTTTTTATAATCGCTCTGGGTATATGTCACATGGTGACCTACCCAAGTAAGACCATGTGTTGGGTAGATGGGTAGGTGAGAGGGTGGTTTATATTTGTTCGTTGGAGATCAGTACAAATATTGTTACAGCAGCAATGGATCACTTCCTGTCAAAAATTACTAAATGCTCGACATGTAATAGCCGATGATTAAATAAATGTAAACAATGTGCTCTAGCGGTGTCGTTAAACAAACAACCTTTAACTGTTTACACTCACAATATTAGTTATATCGTATAAGGACGTAAATATCCATCAATTTACTATAAACGTTCAATGCAGTTCGTGAATTGTCGTAACTAAATGGGTTTATAAAAACATTCCAATACAGTTTATGAATGGGCAAGCATGACACTTAAAAATTTACATTCTTTACAGTCTGCAATTCAAGTCGAACACCCGTTATTACGATCACCGTGTCAGTAAACACACTGATATTAATTAAGTTTAATACTAGCTGTACTAACCTTGCATGCGAGCCACTACGACAGGGAGTCACGCAGGTAACGTAAACACTCGAGCTCCCTGAATCCTGACGGAGAGTGCAAGTTGAAGCACACATAATATATTCCTGATCGTATCGACCTCGTATTTGTGATATCGATATTGATCACAGAAACACAAAGGAGCAATTAATACAGTGCATGAATAAACTACGAGAGACTGGTCCCTGCGCCGTTTGATTGAGCTTTGTCCGAGACCGCCGAAAGCCATTCTCTGTCACACATATTGTAATCCGCTGCCATGTTCGCTGCATTAATAGAAACAGCCGACCTGGAACCAGTCTAATAAGATTGCTTCCATCGCTCTTTTTCTTGCTTGCTTTTTTTTTTTTCTTCTTTTTTTTTTTTTTTTTTTTTCCTTTTTTTTTTTTTCTTCTTTTTTCTTTTTTCTTTTTACTTGTTTTGGGGGTTTTGTTGGGGTTTTTTATGTTGTTTAGTTTGTATGAATGAAATGAATTCATTTTTTGTAATTAGTGAATGTGCAATATGTTGGTCGGCTGAGAGTCTCAGGAATTACGAATGCCGCGTGGCTCTAGCGGATATCTTAAGACAGTAACTGTTTCATTGTGCTATTTCTCGCTTCAGCCAGTGCACCACGACTGGTACACCAAAGGCCGTGGTATGTGCTATCCTGTCTGTCGGATGGTGCATATAAAATATGCCTTGCTGCTAATCGAAAAGAGTAGCCCATGAAGTGGCGACAGCAGGTTTCCTCCCTCAATATCTGTGTGGTCAACCATAATATGTCCGACGCCATATAACCGTAAATAAAATGTATTGAGTGCGTCGTTAAATAAACCATTTCCTTTCTTCCTTCCTTCATTCAGTAACCGTTTATTTAGTTTATCATGCAGTTCTACATAATACGAAAAATTATTGAAATGAACAGTTTTATTTTACAATTTCGCCATTTTCTAAAGAGGAATGACTCTTGTCTACAATATTCTTACACCAAAACAAAATAAATAACAACATTAATAACATTATTTATTTATTATTTTAAAAAGAACCATTAAAGAAAAGAAAGACAAGAATAAGTTATTTTTAACATTACAATATCTTGTGTGTATATGTTTGTGTGTAAGACCAACTACTAAATCCCTCCTTCACCCATTCTGTATGTGACGCCACACTGACGTTTGTATCCCTTCAGTCCGGGTCTGCTCTTGCCCGTATACCGGTGTAAAAGGAATGCAGGTCCGTAGGACCTCGGTTCCTAGGAACAGTAGTCCTATCGGACCTCCATAGCTTAGGAACCATAGTCCTACCCGGACTTTCATACCTGGTTTATTTTTAAGTTGTTTTTATCCTAGGACTTGTATTCCTAACGGACTTAAATTCCTTCTACAGCAGTGACAGAAATACTAGTTCGGCAAATTAGATGTCAGTTTGTTATACTCTGCAATTTGCACGAGCTGCCAGAAATACATGAGAAAAAAATCAGATTTTGGCAGCTTTCCCTCGTAGTGTGATCGATATGTATACGAGTCTTAAGATTATTGTGAGTTCAAATCTCTATGTCAAAATATAATTTTAAAGTTTGAGTATCAACTTAATTATGTTTGTACGTCACAGACTTGTGGATCAGATACGTGAGTGAATTTTTGTAAACGTCTTAAATTTTTGTTAGCATATTGAAGTAGGACGAATATCTTGCTTTTTTCAAAAGTATATAATGCAACTACAGATATAAAGTAGGCTATGTGTTCATGTGTTCAACACGAAGAAATACAATTTTTTTTAATATGTAGCCAAAAATTGTTTTAAAAATATATTTATGAAAACTGGTAACTCCAAAAAACATTTGGCGAACAACAAAAGATAATTTTACGGAGCCCCGGAGGTGAAAGACGTGAAAATAATTTTATTATGTTCCCTCATAATAACATTATGTTCCCGCACAATAAATATTGTGTTCCCTCATAATAATATCATGCTCCCTCATAATAATAGTGCGTTCCCTATTGTATTTCCAAAACGTGATTGGCCCGGAGATGAGAACACGTTTCCAGGTGGGTATACCCGTCTATTGCAATTACTTACTGGTCTATATATCATGTAGACACATACGATAAAACAGGCAAGCGCACGCACACACACACGCACACACGCACACACACACACACACACTATATATATATATATATATATATATATATATATATATATATATATATATATATATATATATATATATATAGGTGGGGTTTCGATTAATCGAGTTTGTCGTGCATTACTCACTACTCTACAAGTTCAGCATTCTAGTCAAATATAGGCAATTCTGCTACTTTGTAATAAATGTGTACATTTATTTTCATTCAGGTTGATGAAAATGTACTGGCAATTATTTCTGATGAAGATCTGGCAAAGTATTTGCCTAAATATGGTGACAGACTAGCATCAGTCAATTTCGCCAGAATACATTTTACAAAGGACATGTCCCAAAGGAATGAAAGGATAAAAAGCTGGTGAAACGTCTACCGGATGTGCTGGATGGTACACAAACAAAAAACGTACAAAATAAAGCAAGATCTAATTCAAAAGTTTGGAATATATACGCAAAAGAGGAACACAGGCGTATAGAACTGGGCTGGATGGATTACGGTGAAGATATGTTGGACTACAAACAAGTTCGCAACCAAAAGGGTGGAGGTACTCGGCAAAGCACCGTAGCTATATCAAAACGAGCCAAGGATTTACTCAAGAAAAGAGTTGTTTTTTTCCTGGAGGAACGTCTATGAATGGACCCGAAGATGTCTTTGAATGTCATATTACTGACTTTTGTAAACGAAAAATAGATGATGAGATCACTGTTGAAGAATTATATAAGAATACAAGAGTCAAAATGCTACGGTTAAACATGTGTACAAAGAAACAGCAAGGAGGACATTCACAGGACAATGACATGACTATAGAATTTGGACCAGTTCCCAATGACAACACAATAAACACCTTGAATGACACAATACCTTTGCAACAGCCAGTCACCGAAGTAGTACATGCAATGGAAGAGTTAGATAGAAATGAATTTCAAGAGTTACCGAAATTTGGAACGAGTTGCCAGACATATTGAATTGCACTGCAAGAGAAAGCTGTACGCCTAACAGTACCATTATCAACACTGAAATCGAACACTTCCAGAAGCTGCTAGACGGGTACGAGTCGTCAGATGTCTACACAAGTACCCACATCATCACCTTTAAGAAAATATGCAAGCCAATCTCCTTTGCCAAATATCTCAACACCAATCCCGACTCTCACCCTGAACAGGTTTAACATTTTAAACGAAATGATTGGCTATTTTAAGGAGGATAGACTGTTACATGAAACAATTAGAATGTCGTTGGGGAATGAAGTTGGCGCAGATGCATCCATCGTGTCACGTGAGGTATACACAGCTTTTTGGGAAGAGTTCATTGTTCAGACTTTTTCGGGGGTTCCACCACTTGCCCATCCCCTAAAAACGGCCCTGAATGTCCAAAATACAATAACATTGCTTGTACATATCAAGTCGATGGTCAGTAACATATTATTTTCGACATATAATCTATGATTGCACGTGCTGTGGTAGCATTGCGTAAACCACATGAAATACAAGTATACAAGGGTATATAAGTTCACAGAAAATGTATTACTGGACATTCCATACATTATTGTTATTGGAGTAAAATATGGGTAAACTGAAAAGCATTTCAGTTGATGTAAAATCTTGTATTAAGAACGTCAGTGTGGTAGACCTAGATATCCTGTCCTGGACGAAGGAACCGGCTGAGGCCGGTACCTGTGCCCAGGACAGGCGTGCGCTACAACAGCTTGCTCTGAATGCGCACGTTAAACCAGTTTCCAAGTTTCCAAGACCTAGCTTATCGAATTGTCGAACAAGTTGCCGCTGCACTTAAAGTGTCGGTTTCAACAGTGAAAAGAAGTATAAAAAAATCTAAACGCTACCAATCCGAGCACAGAATACATTGTTAAAGAACCTGACGAAAAACTCATCGTTTTGTTTAATAAGATGTTATTAGCCAACGAGTATACTGTTTTCATAGAGAGGGCGAATTACTTACATTACATAAGATTAATTTAGCTTTGAGGGAGGAATAAGGAATCAACATATCGATATCAACATTACGTAGAAAACTTCAAGACCTCGATTTTAACTATCAACATATTTCTACAACTGGGAAAGTGATTTTGAGGACTCCAATATATCAGACAGGAGACTCTCCTATCTCCATGAAGTATCCAGTTTACGAGAACAGGGGTATTTAATAGTATATCAAGATGAGACATGGGTGGGCGTTAACCATACAACATCCCAGCACTGGGCATATATCCATCCGGGCACAAGCACCGCCAATCACCTGCCTAAATTAGACGCTACTCATTTAGTTCCTAAATGACTTATTATCTGTCATGCTGGCTGTAATAAATATGGACTGATAGATGGTTGCGACTTGGTATTTGAAGCTAAAAAAACAGACGGAGATTACATGGTGAGATCAATCATGGAAAGTTTATTAAATGGTTTGAAGAACAACTTATGCCTTCTTTACCAGAGCCTTCTGTCATCGTCATGAATAACAAAATAACTGACATAACACGATGTCCTACACTTTACGCCAAGAAGGTCGACACACAGTCGTGGCTACGAACCAAAAAAATATCCTTTTGATAATAACATGACAAAACCAGTTCTTTATGATCTTGTGAAAAGTAACAAATGTGCACCGCACTTTGTTACTGATGACATTGTCGAATGCCAAGCACACTTATGCCTAAGACTGCCGCCAAGACATTCGGAACTGAATCCAATAGAACTGATTTGGAGTCAAGTAAAAGGGCACATAGCTCGTCATAATGATGGTGAAATGACCACGGTAAGGAAAGAACTGACACTTGGTTTGAACTCTGTCACATCTACAAACTTCTCTGACGCCGTTAAACATGTAATAAAGATCGAAGAAGATTTCAGAAAGCAAAATAGTTTTATAAGAAATAAAATACCACCTGCGATAGTCTCCCTTAACGAAGACAGTGATGAAGTAATGAGTTCGTTGAGTGATTAAGTTGCTTATCCCTACCCATCAAGCATATAACGTTCAGTGTATTTATTAACTCTTTAACACTGAAAACAATTTATTGCCATGACATTCATCACCAGTCACTATCAAACAACCTGTCAATTGAACAAATATAAACGAGTATTACAAAACAGGGACAGTCAATATAAACCATATAAAATACACCTACATACAAAGCCAGAGGTGGGCGAGAGGTTGGGCAGAGGGCCACGGTTCCACCAATCGCGGGTATACAATAGTCTAGCCACGTGTGTGTGCAATATGTCACAATGAACATCACGAGATTAAGACCTCACCCCAACCCCCTCACTAAAAGGGAACGTGGCCTTCAGATGAACACTTGCCCGTGCATTAGTAAATAATAAATATTATATCTTATTCATGGACATACAACCTGACAGTCATAATGTATCAGCCTATCTTATAGTTACTTTACAGTGTTTTATCCCCAATAGCACCCAAACTTATTTATTTTTAAGTTTTTTAATAGCGGGGACCCAAAACCCGTTGTTGCATTTGAAAAGGTGGATGAGATAAGTTTTCATTTTTTGTGTATTCTGTAATATATATTGTTTGACAAAAATAGAGGGGAGACGTGTCACCTGGACTCCCCACCTGAATCCGCGCCTGAATTGTTTATTGACTTATGTTTCCAAATTGTTTCTAAAATATAGGTCATACTACAATATATTCCGCTTGAAAAATACTAGTTTTTGTTACGCAAATAGCCGTAATTATTTACTGGAGAAACAACCTGTATTCAAAATATACATAGATTTTTGTAAAATGGAAATAAGTCACTTCGTGCATTTTAGATGATGAATTGTATATATATGAAATATGTCGGAGTTTGGGTTTGTTTTCACGCGTATGTAACGAAAACAAATATTGAATAGGAATTAAACGTAACATATGCAAAAAACTTAGGGTCTAAACAATTGAAGAGGACTTTTTAAATATAGTTTCACTGTTTGGTAACTTTATTCACATGTGCAACAGGTTTGTAGATTAGCTCAATTTAGTTTCCATTTCCATGGGCTGAAACTAGGGTTTGCCTCTTTAGGTCAGGTCAGGTCATAGGTTTTAACGTGCACACTCAGAACAAGCTGTTGTAGCACACGCCTGTCATGGGCGCAGGTGTCGACTTTCGCCTGCTCATTCGTCCAGGCCTTTTATATACCAGCCGTGGTGCACTTGTTGGGACGGGAGGGGGGGGGGGGGGGAATCTATAAGAATCTATCGCACTTCAGTCGAGCGCTCTCTATCTTCTAACTTGGTTACAATTGGGTTTTTTTTATATAATCGCTCTGGGTATATGTCACATGGTGACATTCCCAAGTTATACCATGTGTTGGGTAGATGGGTGGGTGAGAGGGTGGTTTATATTTTTTAGTTGTAGATTAGTACAAATATTGTTACAGCAGCAATGGATCACTTCCTGTCAAAAATTACTAAATACTCGACATGTAATAGCCGATAATTAAATAAATGTAAACAATGTGCTCTAGTGGTGTCGTTAAACAAACAACCTTTAACTGTTTACACTCACAATATTAGTTATATCGTATAAGGACGTAAATATCCATCAATTTACTATAAACGTTCAATGCAGTTCATGAATTGTCATAACTAAATGGGTTTATTAAAACATTCCAATACAGTTTATGAATGGGCAAGCATGACACTTAAAAGTTTACATTCTTTACAGTCTGCAATTCAAGTCGAACACCCGTTATTACGATCACCGTCTCAGTAAACACACTGATATTAATTAAGTTTAATACTAGCTGTACTAACCTTGCGTGCGAGCCACTACGACAGGGAGTCACGCAGGTAACGTAAACACTCGAGCTCCCTGAATCCTGACGGAGAGTGCAAGTTGAAGCACACATAATATATTCCTGATCGTATCGACCTCGTATTTGTGATATCGATATTGATCGCAGAAACACAAAGGAGCAATTAATACAGTGCATGAATAAACTACGAGAGACTGGTCCCTGCGCCGTTTGATTGAGCTTTGTCCGAGACCGCCGAAAGCCATTCTCTGTCAAACATTGTAATCCGCTGCCATGTTCGCTGCATTAATAGAAAAAGCCGACCTGGAACCAGTCTAACAAGATTGCTTCCATTGCTCTTTTTCTTTTTTTTCTTTTCTTTTTTTTGTGGATTTTTTTTTTCTTCTTCTTCTTCTTCTTCTTCTTTCTGTTTTCTTTTTACATGTTTTGGGGTTTTTGTTGGGGGTTTTTTATGTTATTTAGTTTGTATGAATGAAATTATTTCATTTTTTGTAATTAGTGTTGGTCGGCTGAGAGTCTCAGGAATTACGAATGCCACGAGGCTCTACCGGATATCTTAAGACAGAAACCGTTTCATCCGGCTATTTCTCGCTTCAGCCAGTGCACCACGACTGGTACACAAAAGGCCGTGGTATGTGCTATCCTGTCTGTGGGATGGTGCATATAAAATATCCCTTGCTGCTAATCGAAAAGAGTAGCCCATGAAGTGGCGACAGCAGGTTTCCTCCCTCAATATCTGTGTGGTCAACCATATGTCCGACGCCATATAACCGTAAATAAAATGTGTTGAGTATGTCGTTAAATAAACCATTTCCTTTCTTCCTTCCTTCATTCAGTAACCGTTTATTTAGTTTATCATGCAGTTCTACATAATATGAAAAATTATTGAAATGAACAGTTTATTTTACAATTTCGCCATTTTCTAAAGAGGAATGACTCTTGTCTACAATATTCTTACACCAAAACAAAATAAATAACAACATTAATAACATTATTTATTTATTATTTTAAAAAGAACCATTAAAGAAAAGAAAGACAAGAATAAGTTATTTTCAATATTACAATATCTTGTGTGTATTTGTTTGTGTGTAAGACTAACTACTACATCCCTCCTTCACCCATTCTGTTTGTGACGCCACACTGACGTTTGTATCCCTTCAGTCCGGGTCTGCTCTTGCCCGTATACCGGTGTAAAAGGAATGCATGTCCGTAGGACCTCGGTTCCTAGGAACAGTTGTCCTATCGGACCTCCATAGCTTAGGAAACATAGTCCTTCCCGGACTTTCATACCTGGTTTATTTTTAAGTTGTTTTTATCATAGGACTTGTATTCCTAACGGACTTAAATTCCTTCTACAGCAGTGACAGAAATACTAGTTCGACAAATTAGATGTCAGTTTGTTATACTCTGCAATTTGCACGAGCTGCCAGAAAGACACGAGAAAAAAGTCAGATTTTTGGCAGTCTTCCCTCGTAGTGTGATGGATATGTATACGAGTCTTTTAAAATTATTGTGGGTTCAAATCTCTATGTCAAAATATAATTTTAAAGTTTGAGTATCAACTTAATTATGTTTGTACGTCACAGACTTGTGGATCAGATACGTGAGTGAATTTTTGTAATCGTCTTAAATTTTTAGCATATTGAAGTAGGACGAATATCTTGCTTTTTTCAAAAGTATATAATGCAACTACAGATATAAAGTAGGCTATGTGTTCATGTGTTCAACACGAAGAAATATATATTTTTTAAATATGTAGCCAAAAATTGTTTAAAAAAAAAAAAAATATATATATATATATATATATATATATATATATATATATATATATATATATATATATATATATAAACTGGTAACTCCAAAAAAACATTTGGCGAACAGCAAAAGATAATTTTACGGAGCCCCGGAGGTGAAAGACGTGAAAATAATTTTATTATGTTCCCTCATAATAACATTATGTTCCCGCACAATAAATATTGTGTTCCCTCATAATAATATCATGCTCCCTCATAATAATAGTGCGTTCCCTATTGTATTTCCAAAACGTGATTGGCCCGGAGATGAGAACACGTTTCCAGGTGGGTATACCCGTCTATTTCAATTACTTACTGGTCTATATATCATGTAGACACATACGATAAAACAGGCAAGCGCACGCACACACACACGCACACACGCACACACACACACACTATATATATATATATATATATATATATATATATATATATATATATATATAGGTGGGGTTTCGATTAATCGAGTTTGTCGTGCATTACTCACTACTCTACAAGTTCAGCATTCTAGTCAAATATAGGCCATTCTGCTACTTTGTAATAAATGTGTACATTTATTTTCATTCAGGTTGATGATAATGTACTGGCAATTATTTCTGATGAAGATCTGGCAAAGTATTTGCCTAAATATGGTGACAGACTAGCATCAGGCAATTTCGCCAGAATACATTTTACAAAGGACATGTCCCAAAGGAATGAAAGGATAAAAAGCTGGTGAAACGTCTACAAGATGTGCTAGATGGTACACAAACAAAAAACACAACGCAGAACATAAAGCAAGATGTCTTTGAATGTCATATTACTGACTTTTGTAAACAAAAAATAGATGATGAGATCACTGTTGAAGAATTATATAAGAATACAAGAGTCAAAATGCTACGGTTAAACATGTGTACAAAGAAACAGCCAGGAGGACATTCACAGGACAATGACATGACTATAGAATTTGGACCAGTTCCCAATGACAACACAACAAACACCTTGAATGAAACAATACCTTTGCAACAGCCAGTCACGGAAGTAGTACATGCAATGGAAGAGTTATATAGAAATGAATTTCAAGAGTTACCGAAATTTGGAACGAGTTGCCAGACATATTGAATTGCACTGCAAGAGAAAGCTGAACGCCTAACAGTACCATTATCAGCACTGAAATCGAACACTTCTAGAAGCTGCCAGACGGGTACGAGTCGTCAGATGTCTTCACAAGTACCCACATCATCACCATTAAGAAAGTATGCAAGCCAATCTCTTTTGCCAAATATCTCAACACCAATCCCGACTCTCACCCTGAATAGGTTTAACATTTTAAACGAAATGATTGGCTATTTTAAGGAGGATAGACTGTTACATGAAACAATTAGAATGTCGTTGGGGAATGAAGTTGGCGCAGATGCATCCGTCGTGTCACGTGAGGTATACACAGCTTTTTGGGAAGTGTTCATTGAGGTACAGACAGAAAGGGAAGACATTCGTGTGCTGTCGTTTTTGGTGAGGATGCTATGCCGAGTGACTTACTACTGGAGAGTTTATTGGACTCTGTATCCTACAGGGACAGAGGACTACTTGAGAGAAATCGATGTCTAGGAAACCTCATAGAAAATGAATCCGATGATTGATTTCTTTGACCAGATGAACTACAGAGGTATCCCAACTAAAGAAAATGTCAACTATGTTCTTTTGCAAATTGCCTATGAGCAGTTCATACAGAAACCAAAATATGCATTAGACTCCATAGCAGCTGTATCCCAAACTCCACTAACAAAGAACCACTTTAAAACTGTGCAAGAGCTTAAATCATTCTTCGAAGAAAGGAAACCTACAGTCCCACGGGTGATAAATCTATTTAAACCAACACTAAAGAGCCCTTGCGAAATAACAACGTTTCGATATTTAACCCAGTATGTGAAAGTTTGGCGTGGTTTTTCAGATTCTTCACAGGATCTAACATGCTAAGTGTAAAACACATTGAAATTAATTTTTGCCCAATGGACGGCCTTGAAATACGCGTCATAGCACACACTTGTGGACCGCTTATGGAAATACCAACCACCTACTCATCCTACAGGGAGTTTCGAAACGAAATGGACGATATCCTAAAGTCTGAAGAAGCTTTGAAAATGAACATGGTATGAATTCAGTTGTGGACTGTGTGCAGTAACGTTCATTATGTAGTACTACGTTTATTTTCCAGTCACCACACAGCAGGTGGTAACTTTTGATAAATGGATCATCGGTAAACTTTATGTTGGAATACATGACATTTACAAATTAAGAGAAGATAGATTTATTTGTTGCCACTAGCTTATTAACTGAGGACTAAAACCCATGGCAATTACGAGTCAACAAACATGTCTATCTTATAAATATTCGTTTTTCCATACATGAATATATAGAGACCCAGAGATAGAGACCGGGAAGGTGAGACTCAAGGGAAGACCCTTGAGGTCTCAGTCGCAATGTCAACTCTATCGTTCATCTAAGAGCTTAGAAAAATATGTTTTATCTGTATCTACATGTAATTGACTTGTTAATCATGTTTCATGTTGGAAAAGAAAATATATAACAACCTACATTACCAACTTGCGACTTCTGTTACTTCATTTAACATTCATAAGAAAAACTACGCTGTGTTAATATAATCTACACGCCAGGTGGATCATCATACACTTCAGATTTATTATAATACATATAATCTACACTCAACATGTTTTATTATACACATGGTTTACACATTTTTCTTTTATTATACATACAACCTAAATGTATATAAATATATTCTGTATTCCACAATTATGACTATATATATGATCTATACTGCACATCCATCACTATATATTTATATATAAACGGAATGTGTTGTCTATAATAGTGAATGGGAAGTGTAGATTATACGTATAATAATGAATGTGGAGTGCATATTACGTACAATAATGAATGGGGGTGTACATTATATGAATAATAATGAACCGGAAGTGCAGATTATGTGTATATCAATAAATGTAGGGTGTAGATTATATGTATAGGGGCCTAATATTTAACGGGGAGTGTACATTATATGTGTACTAAGTTATGGGTAGTATAGAATATTTGTCTAATATTGAACGTAGTGTAGAGTATGTGTATAATATTGAATGGGGTGTGTATATTATACGTATAATAATTAATGGATAGTGTGGTGTGTATAGCAATGAATACGTAGTGTAGGTTATATGTATAATAATGATTGCTGAGTGTATATTATATCTATTATAATGGATGGGTAGTATAGATTATATCTATAATAATGAACGGGGAGTGGATATTATTGTATACTAAAGAACGCGGAGTGTATATTACATTATTAATATGTATAATAATAATAGACTATATCTATATTAATGAATGTAGAATGTAGATTATGTGTATAACAGTGGATTACACTATAATAATTAATGGGGAGTGCAGATGATGTGTATAGCAATGAATGAGTAGTGTAGGTTATGTGTATAATAATGAATGTGAAGTGGATATAATAATGGACAGGGAGTGCAGATGATGTGTATATCAATGCATGAGCAGTGTAGGTTATGTGTATAAAAATGAATGGGGAATGCAGATTATATGTATAATAATGAATGTTGAGAGTAGGTTACATGTATAATAATGAATATGGGGTTTAGATTATGTGTATAATAATGAATGGGTAGTGTATATTATATGTATAATAATGAATGTTGAGAGTAGGTTACATGTATAATAATGAATATGGGGGTTAGATTATGTGTATAATAATGAATGGGTAGTGTAGATTATATATATAATTTTGCATTGATATATTTTATAAACATCATGTTAATATTCAAGTGCGTCATATCACTAATGTAAACAAATTGTGTGAATACGATTTTACGTTATAAAAGTTGTATACAAACATTATATCTCTGTATATGTATATATGTGTTATAATGCGAATAAAGTTATATTCATTCATTCGTATACTGGCTGTTTTTACATTTTTGTTTTGTAGGTGGTATTTGTCATTTGTTTCCTTGCACAGGTTTTCAGCTTGGGGTTTAATTAACTCCACAGCTTTGTACAGGTTTAACAAGGTGAACACTTTACTCACTAACCCTGTCCATGTTTCGTTTGGTTAGTTGTTGTTTTGAGTCAGACGCTTCATTACACTTGAAGATGGAAAACCTGTCAAAAACGTCTCTTCAAAATGTGAGGTTTGTTTGAAGAAAATTAGGAAACGTTTTCCACTTTACAAAGGTAAAAGTACCTCATGATTTTATTTCAAATGGAGTTCTTCAAATGACATAGTTTTAATGAAATATGTTGTGCCAATTATTATCTTGAGAATGACAAAAACGTTCGATCGGGTATATATGGCCGTATATATCAATATTTAACAGGAAGCCATTGTTTACTTTTTTTATATACATTTTATTTATACATATATTTGTTTACTATTTATGATTAGATTCTTTGATTTTTAGTTTTAGTTTTTATAGCAAGTAAAAGTTGATATTGTTTTATTAATATATAATTTATAGAGAACGTCTGATTTCTTATTTTAAACACTAACACGAAACCAAACTTAAAAACTAACAC